>NC_044987.1:122925501-123082792 GCF_008728515.1 Papio anubis
AGGCGTGAGCCGCCGCACCCGGCATCCACTGCTTTTGAAGTTTTGGACAGAAAATTCTTCTTCCCCTTTGTCACATGGATATCCTGGCATCTTCTGTGAACTGGTTCATTTTGCCTCTCATGACATCTAGTACCTCTGGGGCCGGTTTAGCGTTGTGGGGTTAGTGGGGGTCCCTATTGTGTTTCCCCACACATTTTCCCAGAACCACTCTCACCACCTTCCCAGGTAAGGGGTGCCCCCGGCTGGGGCCGCGGCATCCCCACAGGTGTGAGGAACATCTTACCGCACGTGCTGCTGTGTCAGCCTCTTGGGAAATCAACCGTTTTGTTACTTTTTTTAAAAGAAGAGACAGCCCTTCCTGAATGGCATGGGAAGCCTCTCTTGGGTCCTGCGGGGCCTGACTGGGCATGGGCAGACAGGGCCAGCTGTGGGGGTGGACAGAACGGGAGCGAGTGCCACAAAGACATGCTTGTCTGGAGACAGATGGGCCTTGTTGGTGGAGATATTTGCTTGTGGCTACTGGCGGCCCCATTGGCAGCTCAGGCCACCCACCCTGAGGTCTGAGGTTCAAAGCCCCGCCCTCCCTCCTCGCCCAGTGTGGACTCTCCCACACCCATAGCCAGACCCTTGGCAACCCGGGTCCCACTGGGGCCAGCACCAGCAGACCTTCCTTCTATCTGTGGACCTGCCTGATGGGGAGGTGGGTAGGGAGGCCGGGTAGGAGGTGAGTGGTTAAACACATGTTGGAACTAAGAGAGATTGCATGTTAACCCCGGCCCCTGCCCCAAACTCGGGCCTCGAGCAGGTGACCTGGTCTGTCTATGGGTCATTCTTATCTACGCCTGCCTCACGGGGCTGCCGCTGGGGTCTCCGGAGGCCACGGGCAGCACTCAAACACCACAGACCCCCAACAGTGATGCCCTCAGGGCAGGAAGGAGGGTAATCGTCACCCCTGGGGCGGGTGGCCAGAGGGAACACAGAGAGCCAGCCCACCCGATGCCAGGTGACCCTGTACCCATCACCAGGCCAGTGGGGTTGGTGGTCCCATCTGCTCCTGAGGGGGGTCTCAGGAGGTGGCAGGAAGCCCCTTGGAAGAAACGGGTAATTTCCGGAAGCCCAGAGGTCTGAGCAGACAGCTGGGGCCAGGGTGCCTCGGACTCAGGGCTCCTGGGGTGGGAGCCTGCTTGGGGCCTAGGGTTGGGATCTGGGGGCTGGAGTCTGGGGGTCTGGCTTCCTGGGGCCTCCTCAGCTGTCCAGCAGGCAGAGTGGGGCATAGCAGGTCAGGGGGTCTCTAAATGGGGCTGGGGGATGTGGGCAGGGAGGGGACTGCAGAAGCAGGTGTAGATCTGGGACCCTCAGGAGCTGAGCAGCCCAGCCTGGAGGCTGCATATGAAGCCCAGACCATCCTGGCGAAGGCAGGGCCCTGTTGCTGGGGGTGGTCGGGGAGTGGGCAGCCTCCCTCACTTCCAAGGCCCAGCATCCCGGGGCCCACAGAAGCCCCTTTAGGAGCAGATGTAGCCCCGGTGCCTATCCCAGTCCCGAGGTGGGGGCTCGGCAGGCAGCAGGAGCTGAGGGTTGCAGGGAGGAGGGCCAGCGCCCCCATCCCTCCCCTTTTCCTCTTGGGTCTGTCTCTCTCCGCAGGGTCCATCTGACAGGGTCTGGGGGCCTGGAGGAGCCATGGTGGCCATCAAGCCCAGGTCGTGGCTCAGACGGCACTAGACACTCCCCGCTATCCCAACCGGACACTGTGGTTACGACTTGGCCCAGTGTGGGCTGAGCTGTGAGTCAGGGCTTCTGTGGCCTGGTATCCAGGCCTGGCTGGGTGGTGGATCAGGCAAGGGACACACACCCCCCAGCCCAGCCCGACAGTCGCCCCTGCCCAGGCCAAGACCCCAGGACTGCGTCCCTGGATGCTCCGCATCAGGGTTGGGTGCACGGCTGCTATGGGGACACATGGGTTATGGGTTGCCTCCTGCCACCAATCCAGGGTGAGGGCACCCCTGGCGGCCACCCACAGCAGCACATGGAGCGGCCGGCAGAGGGCACCAAAGGCCCTTCCAAGGGTGTGGCTCAGGTGGACGCCAGATGGGCCGTCAGGTGCCTCTCCCAGGCAGGGTGCTGAGTGTGGCCCGCTCCCCCTTCTCGGGAGCCTCCGTCAGCCTGGGCTAAGATCTCCAAATCCAGTTTCGGCCTTGCCCTCTGACTCATGCCCCTCCTGGGGCCTGCCGAACATCTGGCCGAGCTGGCTCTGTCCCCATCACTCCCACTAGGGTTGTGCCCAGTGAAAGCTGGGCTTGGGTGACAGGCTTTGGGCCTTTTGGTCACCGGGCCTGGGAGGGCCACAGGAAGAGAAGTGGGCAGGGTCCCCTCTGGGCTCAGGGGCTGAGCAGCCTGGCTGATGGCCTGCCCTCTGCCTGGCAGTGCTTAGAAAAGGTGCAGTTTTCAGGGACTCCAGGACCCACTCCCACTCCCAGGGAACTGAGACACACGGCTCCTGGGAGACTTAACTGGTTTAATTGTTTCGCCCTGGTGCCTGGGCCACCTCTTATCTCTTGGGTGAGACTCAAGTCCGGGCACCAAGACACAACAGCACCCCCAACACCATGCGGAGATCATTGGCCTGAAACTTGGCCAGAGAAAGCTCCACTCCTGGGCCTGTGAGGGTGGGCGCTGGGGGTGTCTGAAGCCTGCATGGTGTCCCCTGCATCCTCGGCCCTTGCAGGTGAAGCGTGTGTCATTCCCCCACTTCCCCCCAATGGCAGCCACTACCTCCTGCTGGAGCCCCTCCCAGGCCCCCCTCAGGGAGCAGAACCCTGCGTGTGTGCGGGGCTCAGCCCAGCCAGCCTGGAGCTCCAGCCCACCCTGGGGTGTGGATGGATGTAGAAGTGGGTGGGGATGGGGGAGCATCACGGGGGCCACGACCCCCCAGGTGCACAGGGGAGGCCAGAGAAAGAGGCCCCAGCCCCAGGGAGTTCTGTGGCCTCAGGGGAAGGTGGACAAGGGGCTGGCACCACCAGGGGGCAGGTTTGGCTTAGATTGGTCTTGGTATGGGCTGGGGCCTTGGGTACTGCTGGTCCTAAGGATGGGCCTTGTGCCTCCAGACAGAGGCAGGGACCCCTAGCCAGCACCGCGCCCCCTCCGCGTCCTTGGTACAAAATACATACACATATAAAAATAATACTCCATGCATTGGGCGTGGGCTTCCCCTCCGCAGGCCCCCGCCCGCGGCAGCCAGGCCTAGCTGTCCTCCCCCCTTCTCTGATTCATGGAATGAAACTTGTTCATGAGTTCTTCCAGCTCCGACCCACTTTGCTGCTTCTAGGGAGAAATGGGGGCAGCCTCAGCCGGGGGTCCCACAGGGCCGGGTACCGGCCTCCCCCTTGCTCTGCGACCCCAGGAACCGGCGGGGGCGGGAAGGGCGCAGGGGCAGGAGGGGCGGGGGGGCAGGAGGGGCGAGGCGCAGGAGCGCAAGCGGGCTCACCTCCAGGAAGGCCTTCTGCACGGTGAGCTGGCTGTACACGCGGACGCCCTCCTCCCCGCACACCTTCTTCAGCTCCTCCTTGTTGAGGGAGAAGAGCTGCGGCCCAGTCAGGATTCCCAGGTTCTCCACGATCCTGGGGGCGGGCGGGTGGGCGTCAGGGCCGCACCGTGGGCGAGGCTGCCTGGGCCCCGCCCCGACCGCTGCGCACCTTGGGCCGCGCCTCCCACCCCCCACCCGGATCCCTCGCTCATCCCCCGCTCACCGCGCGCTGAAGGCTTTGGCTTCCAGCCAGGCGCGGACCTCGTCGGGACCCGACTCGTAGGTGAGCGGCTGGCTCACCGGCTGGCTGCGCTCCACGCGGAAGTGCCGCTGTGGCTGCGCCCTGATGTTGCTGATTTTCCGGATGAGCTCGTCGTTGACCTCGTCCATGTGCTGCATGAGCTCTGAGGGGGGGCGCGACTCAGGCCCACCGCTGCCTTGCCCCTGCTCCCGCCCCCGGCCCAGGGACCTCCCCACCCTTCCTCCCCCAGGTGGCCCTGGACCCGGGACCTCCGCCTGGAAGCAGCAGCTCTCACCGTCTTTGTTCCCCGGGAAGCTTGGGGGCAACTTGTGGGTCGGGCTGGCGGGGCCCCAGTACTTCTGACCGACCTGCGGGGGCGGGAGGCGATCAGGCTCCCCACGCCCCGCCCCCGCCTCCCAGCACCTGCCCGGGACCCCACCCCTCCCCTGGCCTGCGGACCAGCCCTTCCCTTCTGCCCAGGGAGCCCTGCACCTGCCCCAGCCTCTCCAGCTGCGGGGCTGGCATTGGGGAGGGGCTGGGCGCGGGCGGGGCTGGGCGCCGGCGGGGCTGCTCCAGGAGGCTCGGAGGCTGCGACCCCAGGGACCCCCGCGGGCTCACCTGCTCGAAGGGGGCGCCGGCGTCCTCGGGCCGCGCCTCGCCCAGGATGTTGCAGGGCACGTACCCCGCCTGGCCGCTGCGGCTGCGCAGCTTCCACCACTGCCGGCCGTCCTCCAGCACCTGTGGGGCGCACCGTCAGCCCCTCCCCACATCCAGGCTCTGCGGGGCTGGGACCACCCGCTGGTTCCGCTTTACAGAGGTCGGGGCGCGCCCCAGGGTCTCCCGGAGCCCCGCTTCGCTCCATCCTCTCCGCAGCCCTGTTTCCACCCCTCCATCCCTCGCTGGGCTACTCCTCCCCACCCTGCCTCAGGGAGTCTGGGAGACCCTTCTTTTTTCTCTGAGACAGGGTCTCACTCTGCCGCCCAGGCTGGAGTGCAGTGGTACAATCACTCCCCACTGCAGCCTCGACCTCCTGGGTTCAGGCGATCCTCCCACCTCAGCCTCCCGAGTAGCTGGCACCACAGGCGCACACCACTGCATCCAGCTAATTTTTATATTTTTTGTAGAGATGGGGTTTCGAGGTGTTGCCCAGATTTGTCTCAAATTCGTAGGCTAAAGGGATCCTCCCGCCTTGGCTTCCCAGTGCTGCAGTTACAGGCATGAACCGCCTAACCAGGCTGTGGATGTGGCCCACTCCCCCCAGCCTGCTCCACTTTCTGTCCCCCAGTGGGTGGCCTGGATTCCGGCTGGCAGATGCAGCCAGTGCAGACGTGGGGGCTCCTGGGTGGGTGTGAATGACAGGCCCCTGCTGGGTCCACATGGTGCAGACGCTCCCCCCAGCCTGGCACAGGGGTCCCTGCATGCCTTTGGAGATCCCCAAGATAGGGAGGCCCCTCCAACAGGCTGCAGATCCTGATCAGAGCCCAGGGGCGGGGACCCTGGAGAAAGGGGCAGGCAGCTGTGCCCCGTCCTGGCATCACCCAGCCTGGTCCTGGACCGCTCCCCACCTCCCCTGATAGCCCCCCCCCTTGAAACCCTGCCCCGTTTCCCCCTCTTGGTCCCCCTTGTCCAGCCCCCTCACCTCTAGGACCTCATCCTTGAGCACTGATAGCTCGTTGGCGTTTCGGGCTGTAAAGTCATACAGGATCTTGACGTACTTGGCCATGGCTGGTGTTGGCTGGTAGCCCCTGTGAGGAACAGGAGGGGCTGAGGCCCAGGCTGGTGGGGGTCTTCTCTGAGACCTGGGCAGCGGCTGGGGGTCAGCAGCTTCCCAGGTGCACGGCTGGCTGCCTCTTTTCTGCTCTGGAGGTCACCGTGGAGAGAGGCTGCAGGCAGCGTCAGCCGGGAATGGAAACTGTGACAGCCCCAGAGCTTTGGGGCCCTGCGTGGAGGCGGGGCAGGCAGGAGGTGGGCGTGGCGCAGGGGCCTGTGGCACAGCAAGGCTGGCCCATCCCAGGCCACCTCAGGGGTCTCTAGTCCAGCACCCCAGGGGAACCAGAGCCAAGGGCGTTCCTGGGAAATGCCAGGGTCATAGCTCCCCCCAGCTGGCCAATGAGGGCCAGCATGTCTTCAGAGCCACAGCCCCTCTGAGGACTGAACACAGCCCAAATGGTCCAGTGGAGGATGGGTCTCCAGCTCCTCTTTGTGGGGTGGGACCTGCACCTCAAAAGCGTGTGGGGGCTGCCTCTGGTTGAGGGGTCCTGGCTTTGGCATGTAGCAGGCCTGTGGCTGTCACCTGGCCAGGCCATCCGTCTGGGACAGTGTGGCCCTGGTCATCAGGGCAGCTCCCATGTCCAGGCGCTCAGGGAAATGAAGGGGCCATGGACTGTCAGGACAGAGCCAGGGTGGACAGACCAGGAACTGAAGTCAAAGGGTAAAATGTTTCTAAGTACGGTCCTAGGCCAGGGACTATGAGAGCCAGGCTGACATTGTGGGCAAGGGAAGGCCATGCTTGCTTAGAAGATGGATTTCTGGCCCCCCTTCCCCCCAAAATTGAATCCTGGGGTGTGGCAGGGTCAGGGGCTTCCCATACAGATCCTGGACCAGGAATGGGAACAGAAGGGAAGAGGGGAGGCGAGGAAAGACAGGACTCCCAGTAGTGCTATGGGCTTGTTCTTTGTCCTCTGTGGAAACGGTTGGGGCTGGGGGTAGAGGGAGGGGAGGGGCTTCAGTAGCCCAGGACCCCAGTCTCCTCTTGTGGCTCTACCAGAGGTTGGGCCTGAAGCAGTCCCAACAGGGTGACAGTGTTTGGTGAAACCACTCAAGTTCAGTGGTTTAGTAAGTTTCTGACCTTGGTTCTAATACATGTGGATGCACAGACAAAGCTGATATATTAGGGTAGAGAATGTGTGCATGACTTTTGAAATGTTTCCATTAATTATATATCATACAGTTAAAACCACTTCAAATCTGGAAAAGTGGTGTTTTAAACCGCTTGACCAATGCACTTGCTACCACCTGGTGGCAGCATACCCATATGTTTTTAGAGCCTGTAGGTTCTGAAGGGGTTCACTTTCATGCTCCCTCACTTTGAGGGGGGCTTACCTGTGAGTATGTGGGGAGCTGACTGGTGGTAGGGCATCCCCCGTGGGGGTGGGCTCTGAAGCGGGGCTGTGCTTCTGGGAGTTTCGTACGGACTGTCGGCTCACTGGACTCACCTGTGGTGAAGGTGGGCGGCCTGAGCTAGACATGGGGCAGGGCTGGGTAAGGAGGGCAGGGGCAGGCTGGGTCCCAGGACAAGGGGGCATAAGACAGGGGCTCGGCTAATGTGCTGTGACTGATACACCACTGAAGGTGACGGAGCCTGAAGCCTGGTGATGCCGGCATGGGCTGCCTCTCCTGGCAGGGCTGGGGGCAGCTGAGCTGCAGCTGAAGGGGTGGTGGGTGGAGGTGGGCTGGGAAAGGGAGCTCTGGTGAGGGGTGGGTGTCGGGGCTGGGGAGGGGAGCTCTGGGGAGGGGTGGTGTTGGGGCTGGGGTGGGGATGGGGGCTGCTGGTGCTCTCACCTCAATGGGGGCAGACGCCAGCCCCTCCACCTCCCAGGGGGCCTCCTGCAGCACATCCACGGGGGGCTCCCAGCCACTGTGGAACTTGGGCACGTACAGGGGCACCTGCGGCTCCCGCGGCCACTCGGAGCTGGGGTGGGAGGTCCTGAAGTCAGCCCTGCCCCTCAAGAACTGGCCCACCCAGGACCCCAAAGCTGACCCCTGTGCAGTGCTGGCCCCCATGCAGCTCCGGCACCACTCCGCCCTGCCATACCGGGGCCGCATCCAGCTCTCTCCCAGCGACTCCCACAGCGACATCTCCTTAGGGACCAGGTGACCGCGCAGGAAGTCCACGGCATCTCGGGAGAGCAGTGGGCAGGAGACGGAGCGTGCGATGTCTGGGCCACCGCAGGTGTTGACGATCTGGAGCACAGCGAGGTTCAGAAGGGACTGAGGCCCACAGACCCCCGTCCAGCACCCCCGTGGCTGGCCCTCGGGAAGGGACTTTGGACCCCAGAGAGTGTGGCCACACAGCGTGAACTGGGCTGCCCAAAACGGGCACCTGCTGCCCCGACCCCGACCCCGACCCCGGGGAGACAGATGCTCCAGAGGCCTCTGGGCTCCCACCCCGCACGCCCCTGCTGCCCGGCCCCAGGCACCAGGTCCAGAGGCCCGAAGAGGAAGTGCACGAGCTCCGCGGCGCTGGGGTTCTGGATGTGCTGCTGCAGCTTTGCCTGGGGGCAGGAACCAGTGAGCAGGGGCCGGGGCGGGGCCTCCACCCACCCCTCACACAGACGCTGGGCCAGGGCTGGGGCCGCGGGACTCACCAGCAAGTTAATCGCCAGCTTGATTTTCTGGAAGCAGTCGACGAACTCGCCCTCAGAGGGGGGCCGTGCCCGCAGCGTGAGGACGCCCTCTGGCATGGGAGGCACCGTGTGAGCCGGGCTGGCCCTGGTCTCCCCAGCCCCTGTGCCTTGTGTCCCATGCAGCCCATCTGTGTGGGCCAGACCTTCCCCAGCTCCATGAGTGGCCCCGTCCCTGGCCCCGTCCCTGGCCCCTGCACCTGCCGGCCCCTTCTTGCCCTTCTTCTTCCCCTTCTTCCGCTGGTTCAGCTGCTTGAAAGCCTCGGCCGCCTTCTGTAGCCGAGCCACAAACCACTCAATATCGTCCAGGGCGCAGTTGAGGATTTGCTGGGGTCAGAGGGGGTCAGGGGTCAGCCTCAGACACTCCCCGCTGCCCCGCCCTGCTGCAGGGATGGCCCCAAACCTGCGGAGGGGCAGCCACAGGCTGGGGACTGGCCGGAGGGGCGGCAGGGACCAGTGCCCACTGCTGGGGGCCTGGAAGGGAGGGGCCACCTGCCATGCCCAGGCACCCACCGTCTCCTTCTCTATCTTCTGAGCCAGCACAGCCCGCGGCTCCTCCTCCTGTGACTCCCGACGGCGGAAACCTGATGGGGGACATGGCGGCTGCTCACCGAGCCCCTCACAACAAGCCCTGTGGAGCCCCCGCCAGCCCCTCAGCCTACCTGGCTCGCTGAGTGGCACCTGCGGGCCCACGCGATTCTTGGCCTGCGGGGAGTCCCCGCTGCGGTGCTGGAAGGGGATGGGCGCCGGGCCCTGGGGAGGGGGCAGAATGGACTGCCGCTGCCGAATCTTCTCCTGGTGTCCCCTGGAGGGTGAGGGGGTCCTGCTCAGCCCCGACGGGAACACACCTGACCCTCCCTCCCTGCCTGGCTCCTCCCCTCTCCGCCCCGCTGCGACCCTGCTCTCCCTCTGCCCTACTTCAGGGTCTGCGGCCGCATCTTCTTGCCCAGCCGGCAGTCGGCCAACGCGCTCTCGATGTCCTCGTGCACCAGCTCTGCCTGGGAAAGCGGGCATCAGGTGGCCGGGAGGGCAGGGCACAATGCTGCGGAGCCCCGCCCTGCCCTGCCCGGTGCCGCCTCACCTCCACCTCGTCGCAGTGGAAGAAGTGGACGTCGGGCTTGCTCTGCTCCGAGTCCTGGCACACAAGCAGCAGCACGGACGGGTAGCGCAGCTGGTTCAGCACCGTCTGGCTGCGCTGCACAGTGGGCAGCGGGAAGTTTTCCAGCTCCTCCTGCGGGGACACGTCGCGCCAACAAGACTCACACCGGCAGGGAGTGACCGGAGCTGTGAGCACCCATGAGGCACCGGCAGGGAGTGGCCGGAACTGTGGACACGCCTGGAGCACAAGCCCCTCTGGCGCCGCTGGGAAATGGGCTCCCAAAGATGAGAATGAGGCCCCAACACGCCCCGCTGCTGTGCAGCAAGGCTGACCCAGGCTTCCAAACTTCCCTGGACTCAGTTCCCTGCGGCCCTCTCTGCCCACCCTCGTCCCATCCTCTTCCAGGGAGCAGAATGATGGGGCATGGCCGGCCCTGCAGAGAGGCCTGGCCGCACATGAGGGTTGCAGCCAGTGGCTGCCGCCGCCTCTACCCACCGTGCTCCCTGTCCCCACCGGCACTGGGCCCCACCTGAGACTCGATGTCCAGCAGCCGCAGTGACTGGTCGTTCACCTGCAGGAGCATCTCCTGGGTCCAGATCTTCTCCTTGGAGCTCAGCTGCACCAGCTTCCGGATGGCGTCCTCCACAGACGTGATGGCTTCGCTCTTGTCCATGATGAATGTGGCCAGGTGCTGGGGGTGGGCGGGCGGTCACTGTTAGGCAGAGCCCTCCTTGTGCTGAAAGCCCAGCCCCCAGGGGCCACAGCCTGGGGGGCTGAGGGGCCACAGCCAACCCTGGGTAGGGTGGTAGGACGGGGGCCCGGCCCCGCCTTTGGTGGGGGGAGTCTCTATTCTGCCTTGGCAGGCATCTGTGGGGACCATGCTTGTGTCCTGACAATACCCTCAAAAGCATTCCAATTGCTGCCCGGCCCTGTGCCACCATCCTCACCTGCCCACCTCCTGGCACGGGCTCAGCACCCGCCCACTGCACTGGCTGCGCCAGCCTCCCCAGCTCTCTTCCTTCTCAGACATCCCCTGTGTGGCCACCTGGCTACAATGCCAGCCGTCACCCCATCCCCGACTGCCCTGTTTCCTGAATCAGACCCAACGTCGCGCTGCACGCGGCGTGCTACATGTCCGGCGTGCTCGCTACTCCCAGGCGGGGTTCCAGTTGCCACTTGCTAAGCTGTGTCCCCAGGTCCAGGGCAGAGCCTGGTGCACAGCGGACCCTCAACAAGTGCGTACGGGATGCACCCATCCCTGAGGATCTGCGGCCAGCCTGGCCCTTGCCCTGTGCCCTCCATCTCTCCTCTTTCCAGGCCTGGCTCAGGCCCCCTCCTCCAGCCAAGTTGCCCTGTTCGCTGAGTAAAACCCTCCTACGAAGGGTCGGCCATTCGGTGCACAATGCTGGCACAGCTGGATAAACACTAACGTGAACTATAGGACAGTCAAAGACAACCATAAAACGCAAAACATAAAAGTTTGCATGGTCGGGTGCGGTGGATCACATCTGTTATCCCAGCACTGTGGGAGGCTGAGGCAGGCAGATCACCTGAGGTCAGGAGTTCGAGATCAGCCTAGACAACATGGTGAAACCCTGTCTCTACTAAAAATTCAAAAATTAGCTGGGCATTGTGGCAGGCGCCTGTAATCCCAGCTACTCAGGAGGCTGAGGCGGGAGGATCACTTGAACCTGGGAGGCAGAGGTTACAGTGAGCCAAGATCGCACTCACCACACTCCAGGCTGGGCAACAGAGCCAGACCTGTCTCAAAAAAAAAAAAAAAGTCGCACAGTGGCTCCCACCTGTAATCCCAGCATCTTGGGAGGCCCCAGGCGTGATCGGCAAGGTCAGGAGTCTCGACCATCTTGGCTAACATGTAGAAACCCCGCCCCTACCAAAAAATACAAAACTAGGGGGCCGGGCTGCAGGCGGCCTGCAGTCCCAGCTACCTGGAGGCTGAGGCAGGAGAATGGCCTGAACCTGGGAGCATGAGTTTGCAGCAGCCGAGATCGCCAGCCTAATTGCACCCAGCCTGGGTGATTGCTGTGCAGACCCGCCTCTAAAAAAAAAAAAAAAAAAAAAAAAAAAAGTTCGGCACGGTGGGTTTCCTAATTTTGCAATCCCAGCACTTTGGGAGGCCGAGGCGGTGGGATCACAAGGTCAGGAGTTCGAGACCAGCTCTGACCAACATGGTGAAACCCTGACTTACTAAAATACAAAAATTAGCCCGGCGTGGTGGGCAATTTGTAACTGTGAGCTACCAGAGGCAGGAGGTGGTGGAGGAACTGCTTGGAACCTGGAGGAGGTGGCTGTAGTGAGCCGAGATCATGCCATTGCATTCATTGCATTCCAGCCTGGATGACAGAGCAAGACTCTGTCTCAAAAAAAAAAAAAAAAGAATAAGTGGGCAGAAACATGCGAGGGACTATGAGGCCGCTCTCTCATCTCTCTGTGAGAGGCAGAGTAGAACCTGAAACACACAATATAACCAAACAAGCAAAACCAGGCTGCTGGGCCACAGAGCAAGTCCCAGTAAATCTCAAGTGACTGCAACAGTACAGAATATGTTTTCTAACCATAACAGAATTAAGGTAGAAACCCGTAATAAAAAACCAGAAAATCCTTAAATGTTTAGAAATAAAGCGGCATATTTCTAAATAACCTATGCATCAAAGATGAAGTCACAAGAAAACTAGAAAGCATCCTTGTTGCGGAAAGTCAGGGATCCTGAGGTTTCCCCCGATACATTCCGAACTGAACATGCATATCACAATTTGTGGAATACAACTAAACCAGTGCTGCGAGGGGAATGTGGAGCTTTCCATGAATATATTAGAAAAGAAGAATGACTTAAGATCGATAATCTGGCCGGGCACGGTGGCTCATGCCTGTAATCCCAGCACTTTGGGAAGCCAAGGAGGGCGGATCACTTGAGTTCAGGAGTTTGAGACCAGCCTGGCCAACATGGCAAAAAACTGTCTGTACTGAAAATACAAAAATTAGCCAGGTGTGGTGCACGCCTGCAACCTCAGCTACTTGGGAGGCTGAGGCAGGAGAATCGCTTGAACCCAGGAGGCAGATGTTGCAGTGAGCTGAGATTGCACCGGTGCACTTCAGCCTGGGTGACAGAGCGAGACTCCATCTCAGAAAAAAAAACAAAAAAAAAAGATAAATAATCTAAGGTTTCACCTTAAGCAAGTAGAAAAAGTGAATCAATGCCGTGCGTGGTGGCTTACGCCTGGAATCCCAGCTCTTTGGGGGGCCAAAGTGGGCGGATCACGAGGTCGGGAGATCGAGACCATCCTGACTAACACGGTGAAACCCCGTCTCTACTAAAAATAAATAAATAAAAAAAATTAGCCGGGCATGGTGACGGGCGCCTTAAGTCCCAGCTACGCGGAAGGCTGAGGCAGGAGAATGGTGTGAACCTGGGAGGCAGAGCTTGCAGTGAGCCGAGATCGCGCCACTGCACCCCAGCCTGGGCTACAGAGCGAGACTCTGTCTCAAAAAAAAAAAAAAAGAAAGAAAAAGTAAATCAAATAAAACCCACAGTAAGTGGAAGGTAGAAAATTAAGAGGAGGTCAGCGCACTTGTATACAGACATCAACATCAATAGAGACAAATCAACAGAGCCCAAAGTTAGTTACGAGAAAGTTAATAAAATTGGTAAATCCCTAGCAAGCCTGATCAAGAAAAATACTAGAGAAAACACAAATTCTCAGAAACCAGAACAAAAGAGGGGGCATCACTACAGATGTTTCAGGCAGGAGAAGGAATTAATAACCAAAACCTTCCCACAAAGAAAATGCTGCACTCTGAGGGTGGCACTGGCAAATCCTAACAAATATCTAAGGAAGAAACAATAACAAGCTTTCACAAACTCTTTTTTTTTTTTTTTGAGACGGAGTCTCACTCTGTCGCCCAGGCTGGACTACAGTGGCGCGATCTCGGCTCTCTACAAGCTCCACCTCCTGGGTTCACACCATTCTCCTGCCTCAGCCTCCTGAGTAGCTGGGACTACAGGCGGCCGCCACCACGCCGGGCTAGTTTTTTGTATTTTTAGTAGAGACGGGGTTTCACCGTGTTGGCCAGGATGGTCTCGATCTCCTGACCTTGTGATCTGCCCGCCTCGGCCTCCCAAAGTGCTGGGATGACAGGCGTGAGCCACCGTGCCTGGCCCACAAACTCTGAAAACAGAAGAGGAGGGAATACTTGCCTGCCCATTTTATAAAACCAACATAACCCCAGCACACAACCTGCCATCGGCATTGTAAGAAAATTACAGACCAGGACCTCTAACGGACATCAACACAAAACATTCCTAACCACACTATTACCACATCAGTACCTCAACACAGGAAAAAGGATCACACACTTGGAATAAATGACGACTAGGCTGGTTCAACATTCAAAACAATCAGTGTGGTCCAGTACATTGAGACTCCGTCACAAAAAAAAATAACAAGATAAAATAAAATGGATCCTGGCCCTAAACGCAAAAGCCTACACTGTGAAGCATCGAAAAGAAAACACAGGAACTGGCCGGGCGCGGCGGCTCACGCCTGTAATCCCAGCACTTTGGGAGGCCGAGGCGGGTGGATCACCTGAGATCAGGAGATCCAGAACAACCTGGCTAACATGGTGAAACCCCGTCTCTACAAAAAATACAAAAAATGAGCCGGGCGTGGTGGCGGGCGCCTGTAATCCCAGATACTCAGGAGGCTGAGGCAGGAGAATTGCTTGAACCCAGGAGGTGGAGGTTGCAGTGAACCGAGATCGCACCACTGCACTCCAGCCTGTCCAGCCTGGGCGACACAGCAAAACTCTATCTCAAAAAAAAAAAAAAAAAAAAGAAAAGAAAGAAAGAAAACACAGGAACTTCCACAATTAATTCCTAATTTACAAAAAATAAAAGAAAACACGGAAGAAATCTGCAGAAATTTGGTCAAGGGATGACTTCTAGTCACAGGATACCAAAACCTTAAACCATAAAAGAAAAACACATACAAATGGACATCATCAAAATTGATTTCCACTTATCAAACCACAGTGACGGAGGCCGGACTCAGTGACTCAGGACGCAGTGACTCAGTCCATCATCCCAGCGCTTTGGGAGGCAGGTAGATGACCTGAGGTCAGGTGTTGGGAACCAGCCTGGCCAACATGGTGAAAACAGGTGGATCACCTGAGGTCAGGCGTTGGAGACCAGCCTGGCTAACATGGTGAAACCCCATCTCTACCAAAAATACAAAAATTAGGCCGGGTGCGGTGACTCACGCCTGTAATCCCACCATTTTGGGAGGCTGAGATGGGTGGATCACTTGAGGTCAGGAGTTCGAGACCAGCCTGGCCAACATGGTGAAACCCCATCTCTACCAAAAATACAAAAATTAGGCCGGGTGCGGTGGCTCACGCATGTAATCCCACCACTTTGGGAGGCTGAGATGGGTGGATCACTTGAGGTCAGGAGTTCGAGACCAGCCTGGCCAACATGGTGAAACCCCGTCTCTACTAAAGATACAAAACATTAGCTGGGCATGGTGGCGCGCGCCTGTAATCCCAGGTACTGGGGAGGCTGAGGCAGGAGAATCGCTTGAACCCTCGAGGCGGAGGTTGCAGTGAACCGAGATCGTGCCACTGCACTCCGGCCTAGGTGACAGGGTGAGACTCCACCTCGAAAAAAAAAAAAATTTAGCCAGGCGTGGTGATGCATGCCTGTAGTCCCAGCTACTCGGGAAGCTGAGGCAGTAGAATGGTTTGAACCCCGGAGGCAGAGGTTTCAGTGAGCCCAGATCGCGCCATTGCACTCCAGCCTGGGGGACAGAGTGAGACTCCATCTTCAAAAAAAAAAAGACAGTGATGCATATGCATTGACAAGCCACAGACTGGGAGAAGAGCTGGCCAGTCCACACACCCAAGTCTCTCTATAGAGAACCCCCAGCCACCCATAAGGAAATGTCCTGTCCACTAGGGGCCCTGGGAAGATATGGCCACTAGGGAAGAAATGGCCACTAGGGGCCCTGGGGAAGATGCCACGTAGCCCAGTCGGAGCCTTCCTCTACACTGTTTTCCTTTTCTTTTCTTTATTTGAGACGGGGTCTTGCTCTGTTGCCCAGGCTGGAGTGTAGTGGTATGATCACAGCTCACTGCAGCCTCGACCTCCTGGGCTTAACCAATCCTCCTGCCTCAGCCTCCCGAGGAGTTGGGATGACAGACATGTGACCACCAGGCTAATTTTTAATTTTTTTTTGTAGAGACTGGGTCTCGCTGCCCAGGATGGTCTTGAATTCCAAGCCTCAAGTGATCGCTCGTCCCGCCTCTGCCTCCCAAAGTGCTGAGATTACAGGCAGAAGCTGCTGTGCCTGGCCCCAGGGTTTTCTTAAAATAAGTTTAGGAACCAGAACACAGATGGCTATAAACTATATGACTTCATTTATAGGATATTCTCAAAAAGACAAAACTGTGGTGATGAGGCCGGGTGCTGTGCTCACGCCTGTAATCCCAGCACTTTGGGAGGCAGAGGCGGGTGGATCACCAGGTCAGGAGTTCAAAACCAGCCTGACCAACATGGTGAAACCCTGTCTCCACTAAAATACGAGAATTAGCCGGGCACGGTGGCTTGTGCCTGTCATCCCAGCTACTCAGGAGGGTGAAGCAGGAGAATTGCTTGAACAATTCGGAGGTTTCGGTGAGCCGAGATCGCACCGCTGCCCTCCAGCCTGGGTGAAAGAGCGAGACTCCGTCTCAAACAAACAAAAACTGTGGTGATGAAGGGCTGGCAATGTTGCCAGAGGTTAGGGGTGGCCACCAGTGTTGGGGATTCACAGGTTTGCAGTGACGGGGCCGATGGGTCTGACTGTGGTGGTAACAGAACCACACCCCTCCATACACATGGCTTTTACTGTGTGATAATTTAGAAAAAAGCAAACCACGGACCCAGGCTCAGGTGGCCCCCACCTGGCTGGAGAGATTTCCCACCAGACTCTCACCCTCTCTCTGGGCCCCAGTGTCCTCATCAGGGAGGGGCAGGAAAACCCCACCCACCATTCGCTCCTCACTCTGTTGGCCCCTGGGCAGATGGGAAAGGCTCCTGCTGGCTGGGGGCCGGGCCAGGCCAGCTGGGGCCAAAGTCCAGGAGCCAGGCTGAGAGGCTCCAGGATCCTCCTCAAGAGGGCAGAGTCCTGTAGGCTTGGACCACAACCGGGAGCCCGGCTCGTACCCAGGCTTGGACCACAACCGGGAGCCCGGCTCGTACCCAGGCCTTTTCTTTTTCTGGTTTTTGTTTTTTTTTTTGAGACGGAGTCTTGCCCTGTCCCCCAGGCTGGAGTGCAGTTGCATGATCTCGGCTCACTGCAACCTCCACCTCCTGGGTTCTAGTTCCAGTGATTCTCCTGGCTCAGCCTCCCAAGTAGCTGGGACTACAGGCACCCACCACCACGTCTGGCTAATTTTTGTGTTTTTAGTAGAGATGGGGTTTCACCATGTTGGTCAGGCTGGTCTCGAACTCCTGATCAGGTGATCCACCCTTGGCCTCCCAGTGTTGGGGACATGGTATGAGCCACTGTGCACCGCCCCTTTCTTCTTTCTTTTTCTTTTGAGACGGAGTCTCACAGTCACGAGGTGCTGAGTGCAGTGAGATGATTCACTGTAATCCCTCCTGACTCTCCCAGGGTTCAAGCGACTGCTCATTCTCCTCGGCAGCTGGGATTACAGGTGCACCATGATGCTCTGGCTACCTTATTTTGTAGATGTGGGTTTCTCATGCTGGCCAGGCTGGTCTCAAACTCTTAACCTCAGGTGATCCAGCCTCCCAAAGTGCCGGGGACTGAGAAGGTGGAGCCACGCCTGGCCTTAAGACTTGTTGCCCAGGCTGCTGGAGGGCTGCAGGGGATCCATTTCTGAACTCACTGCTTATCCTCCTGCCTCAGCCTCCCAAGCAGCTGGACCACAAGCCTACCAGGCTCTGGCTATGGAGGATTGCTTGGTTTCAGGAGCCTGGAGACCAGCCTGGGCAAATATAGGGATCCTATTCCACAAAAACAAAAAATAACTAGGGATATGTCTACCAGGCCCAGCTACCGGGGAGGCTGAGGCAGTAATACGAAGCCTGGGAGGCGGAGGCCAGAGACAAGATCACGCACTAGTCGGGCGCGGTGGCTCAAGCCTGTAATCCTGGGCACTTTGGGAGGCCGAAGGTGACTACCAGGTCAGGAGATCGAGACCATCCCAGCTAACATGGTGAAACCCTCGCCTCTACTAAGAAATACAAAAAATTAGCCGGGCGAGGTGGTGGGCGCTTGCAGTCCTAAAGCATTGGGAGGTTGAGGCTCGAGGAATGGCGTGAACCCAGGAGGCGGAGCCAGTGAGCTGAGGATCTGGCTAATGTACTCTCCTAGCCTGGGGTTGCTAGAGCCAGACTCCGTCTCAAAAAAAAAAAAAAAAGACTGCCACTGCACCTCCCAGCTGGGCACTCTGGGGTGACAGGAGCTTAGACCCCTATCCCCAAAACAAATGAGAGAGAGAGAGAGAGAGAGGAAGAAAAGGACATACACTACACACACACATACACCTAAACCATGTTTCCTGAGTTCTCTGTGTCAATGAAACTGACCTAGGAAAACAGAAAAGCCCTCAGGGCGGGCTGCTGGTCCTGCGGGCGCAGGCAGCCCAGTCTGGGCCCTGAGAAGCAGCCTGGGTCTCCCTGCAGCCTCCATCAAGGGCGTCTTTGTTCTGCCTGCTCCCTCCCGATCCAGTTCCTTGTTTTGGGGCCAGGATGACCATTTCCTCCACGGGCTCTTCCCATCCACGGCTGTGCAGCAGCCACAGTGTTTCCCAGCACACCCTGGGCCGCCTCACCCCTCAGACCACCAGTTTCCAGGACTGGAACCAGAGGGACGCTTTCCCCCACCCCATGGCTGAGCCCGGCACAGTGTGGGCAGTTCTGGCTCTGGCCTCCCCCAGCCCCTGCGGGTGTCGGAACATGGGCTGACCACTCTCCCTGGAGCTCTCTCTCTTTCTCTCTTTCTTTCGTTTGTTTTGAGACAGGGTCTAGCTCTGTCACCCAGGTGCCCAGGCTGCAGTGCAGTGGCGCGATTCTTGGCTCACTACAGCCTCAGCCTCCCCAGTATCTGGGCCTACAGGCGGGCACCACCATGCCCGTCTAATTTTTTTTGTGGAGACGGGAGCATGAGGACAGCCATGTCCTGGGGGTGCTCCCTGGGGGCAGGGCCTTACCTGGGGGCGGGGCCTTACCTGGACGTGGTACTGCGAGGTCTCGTGCATGATGACGTTGGAGTTGGAATACTTCTTCCTCTGCTCTGAACGGGGAGACACCAGTCACTCACCCCGACGGGCAGGACCCACAGCCCTCCGTCCAGTTGGGACTGGACCCACAAGGGAAGGTGGAGTCAAGCGGAGAGGGGGCCGCTCCGTGGACCTCTTGGCCACCAGGAAGGATGTGGGTGTGAAATCAGGACCTGCAGGAAGCCCCCTCCCTCCCTCCAGGGAAGCCCCCTTGGAGAAGGACGCAGCTCGGAGAAGGCGACGGGCTTGCTCAGAGTGGGGACTGGGGAGCCTGTGCCGGGGGGGCTTCCTGTCCCAGAGGGTGAGGGGACAGGAGGGGGGTCGCAGCCATGCTTGTTCCCACTCTGAGAGCTGCCAGCTTCACCCTCCCTGCCCTCCCAGGGCTTCTCGCTTTCCAGACGAGGCACCTCGTCCAAAGTCACAAGGGAAGGGGGCGTCTAGCTAGGGAGAGGATGGGGTCGTGTCTGGGGAAGGGCAGAGTGGGGGAAAGTGGAGGCTGGCCAGGCCCCTCTCCCGGAGCAGACAGCTGGCGGCTCATCCTGCCTGAACCCCCCTGTGATCAGGTTGCAGCAAGGAGTGCAGTGGAATCAATATTGATGCTCCCTGAATTATTAGTAAAGGCCTCTTCCCTTACAGCTGTGGGGGAGGGGATCCAGCAGCCAGGAGCTTTCAGAAGGTTGATGAGGGTCCAGAGGCCTCCCTGGGCACCCAGGGATCCCCTGGGCCAGGCCAGGCACAGCTGTGGGGCAGGGGCGGCTGTCCCTGGCCTGGACGCAGTGCCCATTTCTCCCCTGTGACGTCTAGCACGTTCTCAAACCTCACTCACCAAACAGGTCCTTGGGGCTCATCCTTGCCACACTGTCGGACCGGCCCAGGCTGCCGCTGTAGGGGAGGGGCTGTGAGGGCAGGGCCAAACTGCACCCCTCCCTGGGGACTACTCGGAGGGTGAGGGTGTGGTATTCGGGATGGGCGGGGGGGCTCACTTGGTGGCACCTGGGCAGCAGCTCACAGCCCCGGACTGGCTCATGGTGTCCCGGGCGGCGGCCAGCAGAAGCCAGGGCAGACCTCAGTGTGGCCCGGGTCTGAGGCCAGTGCCTGTCTCAAACCTGGGTGGACAGAGGGGCTGTGCTGACAGTTCCTCCCGGCCCTGGCTGGCGTATCCCCTCCTTCCCTGGGCCAGAGCGCTGACTGGCCTGGCCTGGGTAGGGGTCTCTTGGGGGGCAGAACCCCTGCCCCACATCCCCAGATAATGGCCCGTGTCCAGTTGGCAATCGATGCCAGTGCCGAAACTTCAGAGAGAAATGAAGGTCAGGAAGGAAGCCAGGCAGTGAAGTTAAGGCGGGTGCTGAGAGAGGGCAGAGGTGAGAGAAGTGGAAGAGGTGGGGAGGATCGGAGAAATTAAGAGAGTCTCCGGCAAAATCGTCGAAGGTCTGGTCGGTCTGAAGATGCGGTCGGAAGGTGTAGCAGGAGGTGGGAGGCTGGAGCTGGGGGTGGGGGTGGATCCTGAAGTCCAGAGGGAGCCCGGCTGTAGCTGCCTCCTGCCCGCAGGCCTGCTGGGGCTCCTGCATCACATGTGGACTTACCACCCACACGCCACTGTTCAGGCCCCTGGCCCCAGCAAAGAGGCCAGCTCTTGGTTCTTTCCTGGGCCTGGGAGGCCTGGCCGGGAACAGTCTGTGCGGCAGGAAACCCTGGGGTTCCCGGGGTGTGGCGTTTCCTCACCCCGAGGGCAGGGATGTGGCCCCGCGGCCAGCACAGGACCCTTGGCAGCCGAGCCCAGGGGAGGGACTGGAGGGCGGGTGTGGTGGGGGCTGAGACCGGGAGCCAGTCCAGTGGCCCCAACACACAGTATCACTGCCCCTCCAACGAGGTAGGGCGGCTATGGGGTAGGCAGCTGGTGCCTCTGGCCTCCCCAGGGGCAGAATCCCCAGAGCCTGTCTCTGGGCTCCCAGCGCTGCCCTCTTCCCTGATGCATTTTGGGGAAACTAAGTCCCAGCTGCCAGGGCAGGCAGGTGGGTCTGATTTGGGCTGGACCCTGGGGCCTTCCCAGGGGGATGGGCAGAGCCTGATGGCCTTGAACCAGACTGACTTGCCCCAAGGGGACTATGCCCTGTGGGAACCTGGCTGTTCTGTGGCTCTGTGACCAGCTCCCCACAGGTCCACACCATCTGCCTCCTGCCAGGGCCACAGGGCCGTCCTCTGTGGCTTCAGAGTTTGGGTCTGCCAGGGTGGGGGTCACCAGCCAGCGTTGCTGGTATGGAGGGTCAAGGGAGTGGCCCGCAGCACCCGGGACTTTCTGGTTTCACCAGGTCTGGCCTAGAGGGAGGGTCTGGGGGGCCCGGGGGCACTGCCTCTGCCATGAGGGGCTGGGTGCACCAAGGGGGCGTGGCCACTTCCTCTGTCTCTCCGTGGAGAATGTCTGGAATGTTCTCGGGCTCAGTGGCAAGCCTGAGTGTTTGCTTAATGGGATTCCTGGCGGGGTTCACCAAGGGCGCCAGACACGTGTGTCCAGGCACACACCTGGGCAAGACACCAATGCGCCCTCGCACCCAGGCCTGCAGGCACACAAACACAGAGGGCTGTGACACACGACCCCCCGGGGAAGGCCAGGTTCCCGTCCTTCATCCTTCGGTTGCCTGCAGGGTATGGGGGGGACCTCAGGCCCAGGCAGGGCCGGGCTGCAGTGGGGTGGGTCCAGGTGTGGTGTCTGGGTCTGAAGCACCTGGGTATGGGGCTGCCTCCTGACCCGTGGGAGCCCCCGCCCCCCTGGGGAAGCTTCTTTGGCCCACTGGGGGTGGGGTCCAAGCCCTGGAGGCCCAGGCTGCACTTTGTACTGTGGTCATTTTCCCGGTGTGAAGTGGGGCAGAGCGGGGTGCCTTGTCAAGTCAGGCTGTGGAGGGGAGGAGGTCCCAGCAGGGCAAGAGGGTAGAGAGACAAGCTCCAAGTTCAAATTCCAGCTCCACATGCTGAGTGACCTTGGGTAGGGGTCAGCTGAGTCATGGGGGCTCCAGGCTGCCCTCATGGGAGCCGGGTGGGGCTCTGGAATGGGGGTGCCCCTCAGGCCCTGGCCGTGTCCTGGTTTGGAAGCTACGTCTTGAAGGAGAAAGGGATAAGCTGGGGAAGCTGAGGGTAGGGAAGGAGACCCAAGCAGGCAGAGGAGGCCCCGTGGGAGCGCTGTGCCAACAAGGCCTGGGTGCTAAGCAGGCCCAGGAGAGGCTGGGACCAAGGAGGGGCAGCAAGGGGAGGAGGGGCCGCGAGGGGAGGGGCCGTCACCAGCTGGGCCTGCCTCCCCGGGACTGGGCACGGGGTGGGTGGGGACAAAGGTCCAGGCATGCCCGGCCCTGCCTCCCCCTCCCCTGCCACCAGGGATACCCCACAGCAAGGGGCAACGCCAGGCAGCTGGACCCAGGGACCAGGAATCTAGGATGGCCAAAGTTCGCCTGCCCACAGGCTCCTGCCAGCCCACCCTACTGCCTCACCTGGCAGGGCCTCTGCAGCCCCCGTCCCAGCCTCCCCTCCCCCCTGAAACTCCCACCCCCGACCCTGACCTGGAGACTGACCCAGCTGGTGCTTCCCAGGCCACTGGCTTCCTTCTGGGCTCCGACACCCAGGAAGTGCCTCTTGGCTCCGGCCCACAGGGAGTGGGCGTGCGGTGCTCACCTCGGGAAGGTCCTGCGGCCCACAGAAGCGGGAGAAGCCTCCGTACCACCTGCGCTCTCCGGACGCAGGGATTGCCCCCACCAAGCCCCAGAGCTGGGAAGGGGCAGGACGGGGCGGGTGAGTCACCCATCGCTGGCTTAAAAATATCCTTGCTCGCCAGCCGCCGCCCAGGACCGAAGTGGGCAGGCCGGGCTGCAGAAGGACCCGTCCAGGAGAGGCGGGGGCCCGGCCAGGACCCCAGCCCCCTGCCCCGCGTCCCCGGCCCAGCCGCCCTCCAAGTGCTCCGCGCCCTGCGACGCCACGCCTGGCCCAGTGTCCGGAACCAGAAGCCCCGCGTCCCATCACCACTGGGGAAACTGAGGCCTGGGCGGGCGCGCTCCCCCGCGTCCGCAGCGCTCACCTACTCCCGGCGCCCCGCGCTCGGCCTGTCCCCTCGGCGCTCACCCGTGCGTCCGTCTGTTCGCGCCTCGGCCGCGGTACCCGGTCTCCCGCGGGCGGCTGGGACGCTCGGCGGGGCCGGGCCGGGGCGGGGCTGGGAGAGGAGAAACCTGAGCGACAGGTTGCGGAGTCACCAGAGAGCGAGCGGGCGGGCGCGCGGGGGAGGAGGGCGTGGGATGGAGACGCCCCCGCCGGTCTCTGGGACCCAGCTCCGCCCCGCCCCCGCCCCTGCCCCGCCTGGGCTCTAGCCCCAGCCCTCTCCGCCCTCCCCAACACCCACCTGGGGGGCCCCTCTGCAGGCCTTGCCCCTGGAGCTGGGGCGCTGGGGAGAGGCGGGGCGCAGGGCCGCCTCCGCGGGATGAGCAGGACGAGGCCTCGAGCTCTTCTTTGCACAGGGCCTAGCTGCGCCCCAGCAGGCCGGGGGGCACGGGGGGGGACGCTGCCAATGGGACTTCGGGGGCAGCGCTGGCGTGATGCTGGGAGGGCTCCAGCCCTAGGGAGGTCAGAGCCTTAGCCGAGCCAGGTACGCCCCTCAGGTGCGCCAGGCGTGGGGCAGAGTCGCTTTCCTTAGCGGGCCCGCCCCAGGTCTGGGGAAGCTGGGGTAGAGGCTTCGGTGAGTGGGTGGGTGTCAGGCAGGACCCAACCATGCCACAGACCCAGGCTTGGGGCCCTGAGCTCCCGGAGTGGGATGGGGCCTCCCTTCCTTACAGTGCAGGGGCTCCTCCAAAGCCCCTTTTCTGCCCAGCCTGGGCACTGAGAGATTGGGTGTCGGGGGCGGTGGGGACACCCGAGGCCCTCTCAGGATGCCTCTCCTTGCACTGCCCCGTGGCCAGGCCCAGGCCCCACCCTCTGCCCACCACAGGGGGACTGTCTGGTTCTGTTCTCATCTACCTGGCTCCCAGGATGGCCCTTCTGCCCAGCTGCTCTGACCACTCAGAACAGGCCAGGGTGCAGCGGACACAGCGGGTAGCACCGGCTGCCACAGCAGTAAACTGGACAAGGAGGAAGTGAAGGGGCACAAGGCACCCCAGGCGCATGCAGGGACCCAAGGCTCCGGCTGCCGTCCTGGGTAGGGGTGGGAATGAGGGGGTGGGAATGAGTGTGGCCAAGAGTCTGGGTCCCCGGGCCCCGGTCCCAGAGGGGCAGGGCTATCGTGTTTACCCTGCTCTGGCCAGAGCACTTCCTGGGGAGGTGCCACAGGTGAGCTCGGCGGAGGGGTGGCAGGAAGTGGCCCTCCTCCTTCGGGCCCAGTGCCTTCCCCTTAGCCCGGGCAAGGCCTGGCTTCCTGGTTTACGGCCTTTGCAGTTTGATCCTGCAGTTTGCATGCCAAGATCCTGCTCCATGCATGAGCTTGCCCTGACCCAGAGCTCAGGGGTCACACACGCCAACCCCACGGTGCACCCTTGCCCTCACCCTTCCTGGAGGCAGAGCTGGGAGTGGCCAAGTGGGAAACAGGCGCTGGAGGGCGCAGGCGAGGTGGGGGCGTCCCTCTCCACTCCTGAATGGGTGCCTGTCAACACGATTGTGAGTGCAGAGCCTGCCCTCAGGAGACGGTACAGGCTGGCCTCTCAGGCCCCGTCCACTCCCGGCCACCTGGAGCCATGCGTTCCCTGTGGAGCAGGTGACCACTGCCTGTGTGCCCACTGAGACTGGAGGTGTCAGGATCCATTAACCATGAAGGCAACAGGTCTCCAGCCTTGGGGAGGAGGCCCTTCCCTGGTCTGCATGGTTCATGGGCTGAGTCCTTCAGATGGCAGGCATGCCCAGCCGGTCCTCTGCCAGTGCAGGCGCTGGTGAGGGAGGGGGCCCAAGGCGCTCAGGCGCTGGCGTGTGTGGTTCTGCTGCAAGGGCGCAGGGGTGGGAAGCGGGTCCTGAGGGCTGTCCTGCAGGTCAGCCTGCAGGTCCTCACCGTGGCCTCTGGGGGCGATAGACAGGTCAAAGCAAGTCCGCCCAGGACAACCCGGTGCTCCTATCGCTTCCACGAAGACAGGCAGGAAAGTCTGTCCGGGTGCCATAGCCACCCCAGCTGAGGGAGCCCCAGTGGAGGCCCAGGACAGTCCCGCAGCCTCCTGCCCTCAGGAGTCCACCGAACGGAAGGCGCCCAGCAGCCAGGGCCCGAGGGCGAGGCCAGCCAGGAATTGACCAGCTGGCAAGCAGGGTGTGCTCTCTTGAAGGGTGGGAGAACCGGCAATGGGTGGGGGAGGTGGCCATGAATTCAAAGAGACATACACATCTCTTTTATTTACAAAATGCGGTGAAGAGAAAATATCTAGGTATTAGGATGTGATTATTCCAAACATAGAGAACACACAATAGAACCAAATGAAGGGAAAGCTACTATAACAGCTTAGATACTTTTTAAGGAGAACTTACAGTAAATCTGGGAATGGGAAAAAAATCACAGAGCTAGAATTTGTTTAGCACTCAGTGCACAAGGCAAAAGTTGCTAAAACTGGAGTGGACGGAGGCTCAGAATGTGGGCCCTGCAGCTGCTCTCTCTCCTGCAGTTCCATCCCCAGCCTCAGCCCTGACCTCTCCTCCGAAGCCCCTAAAGGGAGGAGTGTGGCTGAGATGGAAATTCTCAAGCACCAGAGCTGTTGGCTTGTTTGCATTTATTGCTTTAGGAACCCAGAGTGCACTCTTGCCCCCGGGGCCTGCCTGCCTGTGAGGCAGAGCTGGGGGCACTCAAAGCACAAGGCCTACCCCATCCTGCTTCTCCAGCCGGACTTGGAAACACAGGTGGGGCCTGGCCACGGAGTAAACTGGGCTCTCAGAGCACAAATTAGGACCATCAGGGAACTAGGGGGTGATGGGGCAGGCGGTGAGACGAGGCCTCTGTTCTGAAGGGCTCTGTCCTCCCTCTCAGCCCTGGGGGCCCATGGGGGTCCATGGAGGCCTGGCTGCTGAAGCCAGACCCCACTGACAGGGCTGAGTGTGCACTCCTGGGACTCACCTTGAAGGCAGTTCTGTGTGGTCCCTACCCTCCCTGCAGCTGTTCCCAACACCACGGCCTCCAGCAGTTTGTTCTGCTCTGGCTCCTGCTCCCACCCCTGCCAGGACAGATGGAGCCGTCCGAAACCATCTATGGCCAGTTGCTAGGAAAAGTGCCCTTCCTGTCCAGGAATGGGGAGGTGACAGCTGGGGGACTGGTCGGGCCCAGGAGGAGGGCCCCAGTGTGGGGTGTTCTGGGTGCCCGCAGCTACCTGGTGAAGGCTGCAATGGCAACCACCTGCAGGACGGCCTCCAGGCCGTGAAGGGCCAGGAGTGTGGCACTGAGGGCCCAGTCTGCCCACAACACCAGGGTCTGCCAAAGCAGGAAGTAGGCAGAGAGGAGGGCGGTGCCGGCCGTGAGGGCCAGGCTGGCGGCCAGCGGCCTCTCAGCCTCTGTCAGGTTGCCCCTGGTACCTGGAGAACAGAGCAAAAGGGGGAGTGAAGGTGGTGCAGGGTGATCCCCAGAGCCCACTGCCCGCAGGTACCTGGCAGGCTGCTGGGACCAGAGCAGATCCTTGCCCTACGTTCCTTGGGGGCCTGGGGAATTCCAGGGAAACAGCCCCCATGGCCACCCAGAACTCAGGAGAGCCAGAGAGCGTGTGCAGCACGGGCGTGAGCCCCTCCTGGGGCAAGTGCCCCTGCAAAACCAGTGTGATCTGTCTCTGGGTCTTCTGGGTCGGCTGTGTGGGCGAGGGTGAATTTGGTTTCTAAAATGATTCAACTGCATCTGCCACCTTTTCCTAATTCCAAGTGGAACTGAAGGGATTTTTTTGAAAAATTCCCAAAATATTTTTCTCTGGTCCAAGGCCAGTTCTGGAAAATTTCATGGATACGTATTAAAAACAAAACTGCATATTTAGCAAACAAATGAGTCAGGCACTAGCTGAGCCCAGGTGCCTGGAGACCCTGCAGTGTGCGGCACGCTTGGGGAGGGTCCCGGTTGGCCTAGCAACCCCCAGCAGGGCCAGACCACACCCTGTCCCCACCACCTTGGGGCAGGCCCAAGCCCCTGAAGATCCAGCCAAGAACCGGGCCTCCGTGCAGCAGTAGCGCTTGCACCCTCCCAGCAGTGCCCACTCTGGGGGGCAAGCTGTAGAGGCTCCAGGACCATCTGTAAGTGCAGACAAGACACTGATGGCCGGGCACCCCTCAGTGGAATGGGCAACTGACAGAACTCGCCTCCATCCTCCTAGTGTGTCTGAGGCCTGGTAACAAGAGGAATGGTGGGGGCCACCCTTCTCTGCAGCCTCGGTTCCTCACTGGACATCGAGCATCAGGGGTATATCTGTGTGTCAACAAGAGGGGTCCAAGATTCCAGCCTGGCAGGCGCAAAGTGCCCTGGAAGTGCCCACTGCGTTCCCCACGGCAGGGCAATGTTTCACAAACACATGTGTTTAGGTGCACGTGTTATGACCATGAGCACGCAGAGGGCTGGAAGCCCGCACCCCACTGGCCACAGAAGTGAGCTCTGGGGAGGGCAAATTTCCATGTTTTACTTCTGCACCCCTTGAATCTTGTACAAGAATATATCCTTGAACAAACTGTGTGGTTAAAAAAGGGGAGTGAGGTCAGGCACTTTGGAAGGCCAACGTGGGCAGACTGCTTGAGCCCAGGAGTTCAAGACCAGCCAGGGCAACACAGTGAAACCTTGTCTCCAGCCGCGCACGGTGGCTCACACCTGTAATCCCAGCACTTTGGGAGGCTGAGGCGGGCAGACCACGAGGTCAGGAGATCGACACCATCCTGGCTAACATGGTGAAACCCCGTCTCTACTAAACATACAAAAAATTAGCCGGGCGTGGTGGCGGGCGCCTGTAGTCCCAGCTACTCGGGAGGCTGAGGCAGGAGACCTCTGTGAACCTGGGAGGTGGAGCTTGCAGTGAGCCAAGTTCACGTCACTGCACTCCAGCCTGGGCGACAGAGTGAGACTCCATCTCAAAAAAAAAATTAGCCAGGCGTGGTGGCGGGCGCCTGTAGTCCCAGCTACTTGGGAAGAGGGGGAGGGCTGAGGCAGGGGGATTGCTCGAGCCCAGGAGGTCAACGATGCAGTGAGCTGTGATTGCACCACTGCACTCCAGCCTGGGCAACTGAGTGAGACCTCTCAAAAAAAGTAGGTCACTTGAAGGGGTTGCAGACTTGGGGATCCCTAGAGCTGGACTCGGGACGCTGGGGGCTCCCACCCCTCTAGACTCTGCTGCCTTTTGGGACCTGGCAGAACTCTCCAGGGCTCTCTCCTCAGACAGCCGAGGCCGAGGGGAAGGGGTGCTGGTGAATATTCCAGAGCTCCGGATGTGGTGGTGGGCTGGGCTTCTGATCTCAGTGCCATTACCCAGTGACTTCTACAAGACACACTTCCAAACACAGACTCTCCCAACGATGCCCCCAGCGTTGTTTGTCTCTGGGACAAAACTTCTCGATTAATACTTAATGACACTGTAAGGTGAGCCTGCAAAGCAACTGGGTAAGCAGTTTGGATAAAAAACGTCTCCGAGAACCATACTGTAAAATAATTACTATTGAAAGGCTGTGGTAACAGAGAGCAACTCTTAGGACAGGTTCTTCACGGTGTTAACGTGCACTCACCCAGGTATAACCGCAATGCTTCCAGAATCCCCATCAGAAACAGCAGAGCAAGATCGAGGACCAGGTAGTGGTGAGGACAGCTGAACACCTCACCTGGAGAGCAGAGGTGCAGACGGAACACAAGTTAACTGGCGCAGCAGCAGGAGCCGCCTCAGCTTGCCTTTTCCTTTTCCTTCTTTTTTTTTTTTTTTGAGACAGGGTCTTGCTCTGTCACCCAGGATGGAGTGCAATGGCGCAATCTCAGCTCACTGCAACCTCCGCCTCATGGGTTCAAGCAATCCTCTCACCTCAGCCTACTGAGTAGCTGGGACTACAGGCGCCCACCACCAAGCCCGGCTACTTTTTGTGTTTTTAGTAGAGATGGGGTTTCCCCATGTTGGCCAGGTTTGTTTCGAACTCCTGACCTCAAGTGATCCGCCCGCCTTGGCCTCCCAAAGTGTTGGGATTCCAGGCGTGAGCTGCCGCGCCCAGCCTGACTTACTTTTATACGTGATCATCAGGAGCGTGGCGAGGAAATACAGGGCGTAGTACGTTCCACTGAGATAAAACAGCATTTGAAGGGGAACTGAAGAGAGCTGGTGAGTGGTTAAGAATCCTCAAGCTCAATGGACCTGGGAGCAGCCTCCTAGGTGGCTGAACAAGAGGGGCTGGTTCTGTCATCTGTTTGGTGGCCACAGACACCACGGGACCATGGGGTCCTGACGACGGCTCACTGCCCGTCTGAGGCTTCTACCACTCTGCTGGCTGCCAATGGGGTCCCATGAGCTGGCAAGGCCTTTGTGGGGACCCCACCCCCCCACCGTCCACGCCAGAACAATGCAGTCTGTGCACCGCAGCTTCTGTCCTCAGTGACTGTGGACTGGTCAGGGGACGCCTCCACACGCTGGCACTCCCAGTGATGTCACCCTGACTCTGGCCCCAGTTATGAGTTAGAGAGAAAAAATAACTTTGTCATTTTCTTTTTTTTTTTGAGATAAGAGTCTTGCTGTGTTGCCCAGACTGGAGTGCAGTGGCACAATCTTGGTCCACTGCAACCTCCGCCTCCTGGGTTCAAGTGATTCTTCTGCCTCAGCCTCCTGAGTAGCTGGGACTACAGGCGTGCACCACCACACCCAGCTTATTTTTTGTATTTTTAGTAGGGACAGGATTTCACCACGTTGGCCAGGCTGGTCTCAAATTCCTGGCCTCAAGTGATCTGCCCGCTTCAGCCTTCCAAAGTGTTGGGATTACAGGCATGAGCCACTGCGCTCTTCAGAGGAAATATATTTCTGTTTGGGGGGACTTAAGTATCTACTAGCCATTTCCTGAGCTGTGTATATTTCCTATTTGTTTATGCCAATATAAGTCTATGGGGCCAGGCACAGTGACTCACGCCTGTGATGCCAGAGCTTCAGGAGGCCGAGGCTGCAGTGAGCTGTGATTGCCACACTCCAGCCAGGGTGAGAGCAAGGCTCCGTCCTTAAAATAAAATAAACAAACAAAAATAAAATAAAATGAATCTAGGGACATTCAAAGTGAGGGATTTCCATCTTCCTGCCACTACTGGCCGAGACAGAGGCAGGTGGCCATCCTCTTTGGAGCCGGGCAGTCTGGTGTGCTTAGCCACTTTGTGCAGGGCTGAGCAGGCAGGGGATGGAGCCAACACAACTGATCCAAGGAAGTTACATCAACTCTCTAAATCTGTCAAGCAACACCCCCCTCTCCAAAGTGGAATTACTAGACAGAACTTAAGGAAAACGTGGGGTGAGGCCGAGTGCTCTCTGCGTGGCAGCAATTCGGGCCTCTGGGTGCTGTCCTGGAGGGGCACGCAGCAGGATACCACTGTGGAGGAGCCTCTCCCTGAAAGAGAAAGGGGCTGTGAGCAAGTCCCGACAGCCACCAGGAGGCTTTCCTGGGGCTCGCTCCACACTGATAGGAACCACCCCTGCTTTATTCTCTTTTGATCTCATATTTGTAGAAAGCAGTAAACATATACCATGCGCCTGCCCCTAGGTATCTCCCGTGCCTCTCTAGCCATCCTTCAACGAGGCTAGGAGCCTCTGCCTTTCAGAACCTGAGGCTGGAGGCAGCGAGTACGGGAGGAACCATGGTGGGAAGTGAATCCTCCACTTCACCCTGGGCCAGACCCACCTGGCCCTCAGGGAAAGCAGCACCCTGAGCCTACCCAAACAGCAGCTCTCCTCGTTGTCTGTGGCTTCTCTGTATTTGCCACACATATATGACTGACGAAAACCTTTTCGGTCGGGCGCAGTGGCTCACGTCTGTAATCCCAGCACTTTGGGAGGCTGAGGCGGGCGGATCATGAGGTCAGGAGATCGAGACCATCCTGGCTAACACGGTGAAACCCCGTCTCTACTAAAAATACAAAAAAATTAGCTGGGCATGGCAGCTGGCACCGCAGTCCCAGCTACTCGGGAGGCTGAGGCAGGAGAATGCATAGTGGACTCCAGGGTATGGAGCTCTTGGTGGTGAGCCGAGATCTTGCCACTGCACTCCAGCCTGGGCGACAGCACGAGACTCCCGCCTTCCAAAAAAAAAAAAAAAAGAGGCCGGGCGCTGTGGCTCAAGCCTGTAATCCCAGCACTTTTGGGAGGCCGAGACGGCAGATCAATGAGGTCAGGAGATCGAGACCAGCCTGGCTAACACACGGGTGAAACCCCCCGCCTCTACTAAAAAATACAAAAAACTAGCTAGGCGAGGTGGCGGCGCCTGTAGTCCCAGCTACTCGGGAGGCTGAGGCAGGAGAATGGCGTGAAACCCGGGAGGCGAGCTTGCAGTGAGCCAAGATCGCTACCACTGCACCCAGCCTATGACAGAGCCGAGACTGCCTCAGAAAAAAAGAAAAAGAAAACCTTTTCTGGACTTAGGTTGTAACAAATCTTTTTTCATAAATTTTAAGAGACATTTGCTTTCCTTTGGAATTTTATCCCCAAACATCCCTCCAAAAATAAGAATTTTCAAAACTAGCAATGCAGCAGTCCAATCTTTTTATCATGCAACCTCTTGGGCCTTCTCCCACCCCCACCTGAGAGGTGACAGGAAGCTGGAGGAGTGAGTGGAGCCTCTTTCCGCATTTTCGATTCTGAGGTTTTGCATCTGAAGACTCCCCTGACTCATCCTGGATCCACGGTGACCTGGGTCGGACTAATTGTCTGAAAAGGGCTCACGCTAGTTGCACATGTGATATGTGCACGTCTCTACATGTGTAAATACATCAATATAGATCTAGAATTGGGCGGAAACCTCTCATAAAAGGAGGCTCAAGCTGCACCGCTGGGCGGCAGGCAGGACAGCAACCTGAACACAGCCTCTCTGTTCCATTTCCACTTCAACGCCAGGGAGGGCAGGACAGAAACCTGGCGTTAGTGAGATTTTGTGGCTGATCCCACAGCTTCTTGAGCAGATCTGGGGCCTTCTGTGCCAGAGTTTGTGGCATCTCACATGGGCAAGAGTCTTGAGCCGGTAAATACAGGACATCGGCATCAGAGACTCAGAACAGGGCTCCTGGAAGAGGCGCCACAGGCTGGAAGCAGGAAGCCAAGTGCACGGCAAACCACGTCGCATCGTGTTACCGGCAGACCACTCTTTAAACCCGATCTGTTCTTTTCCAGGCCCTAGCTAAACCAGGCTACCTAAATACCTGTCATTATCTGTGATGATTTCGCATTAATTGGGGTTTTTGTCCCTTCTGTTCCTTTTCTTAGAGGTTGGCTTCTTAAACACTTCCAATGTGTCTGCTAGTTGCTCATTGCTACAGATTGAAGTTGTGGCGTTTGGGGGAAAACTGTATAAAAGTCTTAAGTGATGTAACATTTAAATAATTAATATGAAGGGCGGCTCTAACCAGCTGTTATAGGGCGGCTGTTCTAACAATTCTAGACCTGCAGGAGCTCATTCTGACTGAACGTCGCCCTGGCTTTCAGGACATTTTTGGTCAGTGACTTACTGTAATCACAATGTGGCTATGAATAGCTGTGTCAGGCGAAGTTAAACATGGAAGTAAAAGAGAACAAATGTTTTCCCTGATGTAACGGACAAGGTGTGTTAAGAGATCTTGTTCTGGTATACACTTAATTTTTTTAGAGACAGGGTTTTGCTCTATTGCCCAGGCTGGAGTGCAGTGGCGTGATCACAGCTCATTGCAGCCTCAGCCTCCCACGCAGCTGTGACCACAGGCTCCCTGGGGTAATTTTTTTTTTTTTGAGACAGAGTTTCGCTCATTGCCCAGGCTGGAGTACAATGGTGCGATCTTGTCCCACCGCAACCTCTGCCCCCACAGGTTCGAGTGATTTCTCCTGCCTCAGACTCTCATGTAGCTGGGATTACAGGCATGCACCATCACACCAGGCTAATTTTGTATTTTTAGTAGAGATGGGGTTTCTCCATGTTGGTCAGGCTGGTCTCGAACCCTCGACCTCAGGTGATCTGCCCTCCTTGGCCTCCCGAAGTGCTGGGATTACAGGCGTGAGCCACTGCGCCCGGCCTTCCCCGGGGTAATTTTTAATTTTTTTTTTGTAGAAGGGGGTTTCGCACTGTTGCCCAGGCTGGAGTGCAGTGGTGTGATCACGGCTCACTGCAGTCTCAACCTCTTGAGCTCAAGTGATGCACCAGCTTCAGTCTCCCACGTAGCTGGGACCACAGGCTCCCCGGGCTAATTTTTAATTTTTTTTTTTTGTAGAGGGGGGTCTCGCTCTGTCGCCCAGGCTGGAGTGCAGTGGCGCCATCACGACTCACTGTAGTCTCGACCTCCTGGGTTCAACTGATCAGCCAGCCTCAGCCTCCAGAGTACCTTGGTCCACAGGGGTGTGCCACCACGACCGGCTGATGTTTACAATTTTTCTGTAGAGAGGGTGTCTTGCTATGTTGCCCAGGCTGGTCTCAAATGATCCTGCAGCCTCGGCTTCCCAAAGTGCCAGGCTTATAGGCGTGAGCCACTGCGCTCAACCTAAACTTAACTTTTAACCTAATGAAAATACACAAACAAACCTGATTACTAGAGGCTGCCCTGCCTATGGAATAGCCATTCGTTATTCCGTTAAAACAAAGCACCTGATTTCCAGAGAACGCGCTCGAAGGTGTGGCACTTCAGCGCCCGCGTTTGAGCGCTCTGGCTGCACCCACAGACAGCAGAAGGCGGCCCCTCTGCAGCACGGCCGATTTACTGCTTTGGTCTGTCCCTTCCTCCTCTCGGAGGCGAGTCTCTCACGCAGGACGCCTGAGGCACGGGCACCCGCGGTTTCTTTGGCGAAAGTTCCAAGGCTACCGAAACCCCGCGCCCATCCCGCCCACGTGTCTTCACAAAAGCCACGCGCGGGACAAGAGCTGTCGGGGACCGGGTCCCCGAGAGCCGCTCCAAAGCCGCTCCGCATCCACCCTGCCCGGGCCCAGGCGCCCGCGCGCGGGGGAGCTCCTCGGGGCGCAGGGCGCCCGCCACCCAGGCCAGGCCGCGCTTCTCGATGGGGTGACGGAGCCGTCTCGCTCACGTAGAGACGCTGGCACAGCCCCGTGAGCGCACCGAAAACGGAAACCGGATTGTCACCACAGGGAAACGCCGTGCCCGCCGCTGCTAGCCCGGAAGCCCCCACCCGCCCGAACTCACCTCGCCGCGCGGCCGCCATCTTACCCGCCCCGCCCGCCGGTCCGTCGCGATCCCGGCAGCCTCTCGGCCCGCGCCGCTCGCGCTCCTTCGGCCATTTTCGCGTCTCCTGACGAAGGGGCCCGACCGCGCCGCGTTTCGGGAGCGGACGTCCGAGCCACGGCCGTAGTCCGTCCGGCACCGCTCGGGCACTTTCGGAAGGGAGGAGGCGGAGAACCGAGGTTCGGGAGCATTCGGGCTCGGGGACATTCGGCTCGTCTCGGCTCGGCCTCGGGCTGACTCGGCTCCCGCCGGCAGCGGGAACGGGCGAAACCCGCGGCACTAAGCTCTGTCTCTGAGAGGCAGAATTGCGCCGGGCGCCGGCGAAAATCTGCCTAGAGCCGTCCAGCCCTGTCGGCCGGGGACAACAGCCGTCTCAGCCTGTTAGGCAGTGAGGAGAACCGGGGCTCAGTCTCTCGGAAGCCCTCGTGCGGACTCGGACCTATTCGGACTGACTCGGCTTCCCACTTCGGGGAGCTTCGACCCTCCTCGGTTCAGGACTCGGTCTCGGCTCGGCGGCTTCGTGCAGGTTCGGCTCTTATTCGGGCAGCCTCGGTTCGCCTCGGTTCCGCTCCACGGGCAGACTCGGCTCGGCTCTGCTCGGCGGCTGGCTGCCTTTTCGGTCCCTGTTCGGGCGGCGGCTTCGGGCGGCCTCGGCCCAGCTCGGGCGTCCTCTTCGGGCCCCGCTTCGGGCTCCGCGACCGGCGCTTCGGGCGGCCCCGGACGGCGCCTTCGGGAAGGCTCGGCGGAGTCCGGATGGAGGACTCGGACTCGGCGGCAAAGCAGCTGGGCCTGGCTGAGGCGGCGGCGGTGGCGGCCGCGGCCGCTGTGGCGGCGGCGGCCGCGGCCGCGGCGGGAGGCGAGGCGGAGGAGCCGGTGCTGAGCAGGGACGAGGACTCGGAGGAGGACGCAGACTCGGAGGCGGAGCGGGACACTCCGCGGGTCACGGCAGTGGCGGTGATGGCGGCGGAGCCCGGGCACATGGACATGGGTGCCGAGGCCCTGCCCGGCCCCGACGAGACCGCCGCTGCCGCAGCCTTCGCAGGCAAGTGCGCCCGCCGGCCTCTCGCCTCGTCCGGTTCCCGCGCGCCTACCCCGCACACCTGCCCCGCACAACTGCCCCACGTGACCAGCCCGCCACACCTGCCCCTCACACCTGCTCCACGTGACCAGCCCGCCCCACCCGCCCCGCACAACTACCTCTCACACCTGCCCCACATGACCACACTGCCCCGCCAGCCCATCCCACCTGCCCCACATACCTGCTGCAGGTGACCAGCCTGCCCCACCTGCCACAGACACCTGCCCCACACACCTCTTCCACTCAGCCTGCCCCACCCGCCCCTCACACCTGCCCCACGTGATCAGCCTGCCCCACCTGCCCCGCACACCTGCCCCACATACCTGCCCCAGGTTACCAGCCTGCCCCACCTGCCCAGCACACCTGCCCCACACACCTGCCCCTGGTGACCCACCCAGCCTCACCTGGCCTGCCCTGCACACACCTGCCCTCACCTCCCCTTTTCTTTGTGGCAGCCCTGCCTCCTACTGGTCCCCCTGTGCAGCCCTGCCCCTGCCCTGCCTTCATCTATCCTGGCTCCCCCTACCCACCTGTCCTGGAGAAGCCCGGGGGTGGATGGGCACCTGTGGTCACCAGGAACCCCCACGTCCTGAGGGCCAGTTCAGGTATGACCTGAGCACTGAGGAGCCAGGGGTGGGCAGCCTGCTGGAGGCCATGATGCCAGAGGTCAGCATGGCTGTGTGGTGGCCCAGGGGGCCCGCGGAGTTACCTGTGCAGGCTCCTCTCCCAGTCCTCCCTCTTCCTCTTGCCTTTTTCCCTAAGGACCTGCTCCTTCTGCCTCCTTCTTGTCGGGCTCCCTGTGGGGAGGCCGCCGTGGCTTGCCAGCCCATATTTTTCTGTAAGCTGCTCATAGTTTCTTGCCACACAGAGCAGCCTCCTTCTCAGGCTCCAAAACACTGGGAGCCCGGGGCAGAACTCACAGATGCCCTACAGGGCAGTTGCCATCCAGCACCTCCTGTGTCCCGCCCTTGTGTCAGTGGGGCATAGACTTCCCCGCCCACCAGCTTCCCAACGCACTGCGCTCTTCCCCATTGGAGCTCCGGAGTGTCCCCCAGGCACTCGCAGCTCAGTGTTCAGACCCTTGGAGGAGCCCCTTGTTGCGTTGTGAGGCACTTTTCCCCTAAGGAGCTTTGCGCGTTTAGGAACTGGACGCCAGTCCTGGTGTGCCGGGTATGTCAGGGCGTTGCATGTGCTCTGGGTGCTGCTTTGGCCCGGGGGCTGTCCCAGCAGCGTCTGGGCTGCCCTTAGTCCACTGAATGGCCCTCAGAGGCAAGGGGGTCACTGCTGCTTGTTTGGTTGGTTAAGAAGAAAAAGGGAGGGAAAGCTTTGTGACTCTCAGGTTGGCTTTCATGGCTAAACTCTGGTTTGACGTTGGGATTTGGAGCCATGATGTTGACTTCAGGTTTTTGTCATTTTTGCACGTATTTTTCTGAATCCATAAAAGAAAAATGATGCTGTCCATCATGATGTCAGAGAAATATGTTGACGTATGTTTTTTTCTGAAAAATATGGTAGTTGTGTTTTGATGTGGTAAAAGCTGAAGTCAAGTGCTTTCCAGGTTTAAGGAACTCAGCAGGACACGCTGCCGCCTGAGGAGGCTTTGGGCGGATGCTCCCAGGGCTGCCGTGGGCCTGGCGTTCAGCTCTCACTGTGGCCCCACACCGCCTGCTGGGGACTGTGGTGCTGAGAGGCGAGGATGAGTGAGCCCTGCACCTGGTGTGATCTGGTCGTGGAGACAGACAGCAAACAGGCTTTTTTTTTTTTTTTTTGACACGGAGTTTCGTTCTTGTTGCCCAAGCTAGAGCACAGTGGCGCGATCTTGGCTCACTGCAACCTCCTCCTCCCGGACTCAAGCGATTCTCCTGCCTCAGCCTCCCGAGTAGCTGGGATTACAGGCATGCGCCACCATGCCCAGCTAATTTTGTAATTTTAGTAGAGATGGGGGTTTCTCTATGTTGGTCAGACTGGTCTCGAACTCCCGACCTCAGTTGATCCGCCCACCTCTGCTTCCCAAAGTGCTGGGATTACAGGCGTGAGCCACCGCGCCTGGCTGCAAACAGGCATTTTTAAGGGCAGTTTGGGTGAGTGCTGGGTTAACGGCATGGATGGTATGGTCAGGACGCATTCAACCAGTATCTTTTTTTTTTTTTTTTTCCTTGAGATGGAGTCTCACTTTGTCGCCCAGGCTGGAGTGCAGTGGTGCGATCTCAGCTTACTGCAAGCTCCGCCTCCCGGGTTCACGCCATTCTCCTGCCTCAGCCTCCCAAGTAGCTGGGACTACAGGTGCCCGCCACCACGCCCGGCTAATTTTTTGTATTTTTAGTAGAGACGGGGTTTCACCATGTTAGCCAGGATGGTCTCGATCTCCTTAACCTCGTGATCCGCCCGCCTCAGCCTCCCAAAGTGTTGGGATTACAGGCATGAGCCACCACGCCCGGCCTCAACCGGTATCTTTTAAGCATCTGCTGTGTGCCAGAGATTGCCCTGGGCACAGAACATTCTAGAACTTGGTGACAGAAGAGCCACTTGCTTGGCCTGGGAGCATCACAGGAAGACTTCGCAGTGGCACAGAGGAGGGTGTGGGGGTGTTGGCAGCAGAAAGTGTTTCTCTAGAAACACTGCAACACGCAAAGGCTGGAGCTGCAGGACCTGTCTGGGATGACAAGGGCAGGAGGTGGGGTGTAGCTGACCTCTGTGGTACCTGTCCTGTGTGCAGACGCTGCCAGAGGGCCTGTCTGCATGCCAGAGGGCCGAGTTCCATGTTGTAGGGGATGCGGTGGGGTGGCACCAAGGGGCACAGGCAGGTTAGATGTACTTTTTAGGAGGAAGGGGTCAGAGACCAAGGGCAATGGCGGTAAGCATGGGGCTGAGGTCACCTGACGGTGGTGGCCTGACCCCTGTGGTGGAGGAGAGGCAGGAATGGAGCTGCAAGAGTGGGTCCAGGAGGTGTCCTCACCTGTGGGGAGGCCAAGAGCTCATTGTAGGCACAGGGCACACCTGACTGGCAGGACACAGCCACGCCACAGAAGGAGATAGAGTCCCAGTGGTGATTTGGTGGAGCTGGGGCTGGCTGGGGCATGGGGACGGGCGGGTTTGTTGTGTGCATTTTTTTACTGCACATAAAAGGCTTTACTGGGGAGGAATAGATTTCTTCTCTCTTTCCTGGAAGAGCCAAATGACTTAGACTGTGGAATAGAAATGGTAGTCGAGCGCCCGTTCATGCAAGTGTTAAGGTCTTCCCGGGTTACAAGTGCGCATACCCCAGGGGGAGTCGCTTTGTTTGAAGCGCCTGAGCGAGGCTGTTGGCTTTGTCCGTTCTGGCTTTCGTTGCTTCTTAAATGAGGCTCCTTCTGTTGCAGAGGTGACCACAGTGACAGTGGCCAACGTGGGGGCTGCTGCAGACAATGTCTTCACCACGTCTGTGGCCAACGCGGCGTCCATCTCAGGACATGTTCTGGTAAGCTGCTCTGAGGGGCATAGCCCAGTGCGAGTGGTGCCACGCTGGGGGCCTTGGGCTTCCCTGAGGCTCTCCCGGGGTTCAGCCCATCGTGTGTGCGCGTCTGCTCTGTAAGCTGGGTAGGGAGGCACTGGCTCGCTCTGCTCTCAGAAGCCTTCAGGCTGTGCTGGGGTGGGAGAACTTAGAGCTGAGGCAGAAGCTGCCTCACAAGGCCGGGTGAAGAGTCACACCTCATCAGATGGGCTGGTGGCCTGCATCGGGCGGGGACTCCCAGCTCCTGACCCAGCCCAGGCTGCGGTCCCCCCACAGTTCAGCCTCTGCCCGAGGCCCAGCGCTGCCTGTGCTCCTTACTCCTGTAGCTGCAGGGCCAGCTGAAGGAAGCAGGGCGTTTCCCTCCCCCATATCCTGTTCTCATAGCGTTTATGGCGCAGTCTCCCACCCTCCTTCATTCTGCACGCCTGACTGCCGTCTGCTTAGGAAACTGCTGAAAGCCAGTTGTGTGTCAGATAGTGTCTGTGCCACCTTCAGAGCCCTTTCGTGATCATGTTGTATCAGCTTGTTTTATGTTTTATATGTGGGGCCTTCGGCGACCTGGGGACATCGGGTCAACCAGGGCAGGCAACCTTGTTTCCAAGTGGCAGATGCCGGGGTGGGTCCAGTCTCCAGAAAGGGGTTTTCCCTGGGACCACTGGCACCTGTTACTTGTAGTCTTTTTAGCCTTGGTCATGCACCTGGGACATCATCCTCATATACCTGAAAGCAGAGTGGTTGTTTGTGTGTTTTGTTTTTGAGATGGAGTCTTGCTCTGTCACCTAGCCTGGAGTGCAGTAGTGCGATCTAGGCTCCTTGCAACCTCTGCCTCCTGGGTTCAAGCCATTCTTGTGCCTCAGCCTCCTGAGGAGCTGAGATTACAGGTATGTGCCACCATGCCAGGCTAAGTTTTGTAATTTTAGTAAAGACAGGTCACCATGTTGTCCAGGCTGGCCTCAAACTCCTGACCTCAGGTGATCTGCCCGCCTTGGCCTCCCAAAGTGCTGGCGTGAGCTACCACACCCGGCCAGAAAGCAGAGTTATTGTTAGAATGGCAGCAAACAGAAAACTTGTGAAGGACTTCAGTAAAAACATAAGAAACTTGGAAACTTCCTTCCCTCCCTCCCTTCCTTCTTTTTTGACAGAGTCTTGCTCTGTTGCCCAGACTGGAGTGCAGTGGAGTGATCTCAACTCACTGCAACCTCCACCTCCTGGGTTCGCCATGTTGTCCAGGTTGTCTCAAACTCCTGATCTCAGGTAGCTACCACCTCGGCCTCCCAATGTTCTGGGATTACAGCATGAGCCACCGCGCCCAGCCCAGACACTTGGTTTATTTCTGATGGGTGTGAGAACACACACAGGCTGACCCGTGGCCATGCGGTGATCTGTGCTTTCGGTCAGGCTGCTCCTTCCTGGCAGCGGGATCTGGGTGCCTCCTCATTTCCTAGGAGGGGCTGAAACCCAAGGCACCTGCGGGTGCCTGGAACATGCTGCCATCATGCAGCAGCGGTGTCCTGCAAGTGCCTGCAGAGGCCAAGGCTAGTCTTCTCCCCTCCAGGCCAGGAAGACCAGAGACTGGTGTGTTCCTGTTTAGAAACTGACAACAAAGCAGGGCACGGTCTGAAATAACTGTATGTTCCCTTCCTAAGAAAAATAGTCTGTGACTCTTAAACAGACACAAGACATTCCCTTTTTCCAGTGAAGAGCTGCCGGTCTTTGGTGACTCAGGCACGGTGGTAGGACCCCCATTGTGAGGTGTTGGCCCGTGGGCCTCCGTGAGCCCAGGCGCCAGGCATGTGTGTTGGGGGACCCTCAACTCCATGAGAAACTTCTCCTCAAGTGCCCTGATTCGACAGTGACATTTTCAGATGTAAGAAACAGTTGTCAACCGGGCGGGTGGCTCACGCCTGTAATCCCAGCACTTTGGGAGGCCGAGGTGGGCGGATCACGAGGTCAGGAGATCGAGACCATCCTGGCTAACACGGTGAAACCCTGTCTCTACTGAAAATACAAAAAATTAGCTGGGCATGGTGGCAGGTGCTTGTAGTCCCAGCTACTCGGGAGACTGAGGCAGAAGAATGGTGTGAACCCGGGAGGCGGAGCTTGCAGTGAGCCGAGATCACGCCACCGCACTCCAGCCTGGGGACAGAGTGAGACTCCGTCTCAAAAAAAAAAAAGAAAAAGAAAAAAAAGAAACAGTTGTCTTCTCGCTTTGCCTCGGTTGGTTTTGTATTCAGAATTAAAACCTTGGGGCACCCAGAACGTTGGGTTCGAGATGCCCCTGGAAGTCTCTGGTCTGCCCCACTGCTGGGGCAGAGCCTGCAGGCCAGAGTTTGTCAGACGACTTGACCAAGGTGGAGTTCAAGTTCCAGCAGTGGTGTGTGGGCATGGGGACTCTGGCTGCCTGTGGTGGGGTCTGTGCAGCTTGAAGGGTGATTTTGGAAGCAGGCAGCAGTTGCAGTAGCTTCAGCCAGTGTGGAAATGTGGTTTTGAGGCCCCGGTCTCCCGTCGCCATCTGGAAGGGGCTCTGGAGGGTGGTCCTGCACAAGGCCTCGTCTGTGGTGGCCAGCGCGGTCTGTTGGAGACCCTGCATGAGGACGGTGACCTGTGGGAGCTGCTCAGGCAGACGTCAGGGTGTTTCCTGTTCGTGGAGCACGTGTCTTTTTTCCGTTTGACAAACGATGGCAGGCATTTTCCTCAGCCATGTCTTCTTTCCGTTTGACAAACGATGGCAGGCATTTTCCTCAGCACCACACAGACTTCGGCACCGCCTGCTCTTGTTCTTGGCTCTGTTTTTGAGTCTTTGAGAGATATCTTTGGAAAAGATATGGGGTGCCTAGGCGAGCGTCCCTTCTTGGTGAGAACAGCCATAGCCCTGCTGGAGGACAGCCCGGCTGGGCTCAGGGACACACCTCGTGTCATGATCGGACGTGACCTGACAGAGCGGTTTTTCCTTCTAGTCTGGTAGGACGGCCCTTCAGATCGGGGACAGCCTGAACACCGAAAAAGCCACACTGATTGTCGTCCACACAGATGGGAGCATCGTGGAGACCACCGGGCTGAAGGGCCCGGCAGCTCCCCTCACCCCAGGTACAGCATTGCCTGCTCCCCAGGCCTGGGCAAAACACGTTTCAGAATAGCTAGAATTTATTTCAGGAATTTATTTACTTCTTTTTGTGGTAAATTTGGAATATCAACTATTAATGGATTTTAAGTAGAAGCCGTGGAATTTTCCTGGCGGAGAAGAGTTTTCCCGCCGTTGAAGGAGGTGGTGCTGCTGGGGAGGTGGGTGTCTGTGAGGGGAGTGCATGCTGTATGTACTTCCTGGCGTCCGGCCTCTCACCTTCACACACTTTCTCTGCCCAAGGTCCTCAGTCTCCTCCAACCCCTCTGGCTCCCGGCCAAGAAAAAGGTGGAACTAAATACAACTGGGACCCCTCTGTGTACGACAGTGAGCTGCCCGTGCGGTGCCGGAACATCAGCGGCACTCTGTACAAGAACAGGCTTGGCTCAGGTGAGGGCTGCCGCTTCAGACTCCAAAGTTGCATTTCCCTTTGTAGCCCCCCTAGGATAAATTGGGGGCTGAGAAAGATGAAAATTGTGGCACCTAGAACTAGTTAGGAAGACAGGGCCGGACGCGGTGGCTCACACCTGTAATCCCAGCACTTTGGGAAGCTGAGGCAGGCAGATCAAGGGCTCAGGAGATTGAGACCGTCCTGGCTAACACAGTGAAACCCTGTCTCTACTAAAAATACAAAAAATTAGCTGGGCGAGGTGGCGGGCGCCTGTAGTCCCAGCTACTCAGGAGGCTGAGCCAGGAGAACGGCGTGAACCCGGGAGGCGGAGCTTGCAGTGAGCAGAGATCGCGCCACAGCACTCCAGCCTGGGCGACGGAGCGAGCCTGTGTCTCAAAAAACAACAACAACAACAACAACAAAGAAGACAGAAGGTGCAAGTGACACCCAGTTCCTGTGAACTAGAGCTGAGGCCTGGGAGAGGCACTGGGCAGGGCTGGGCCTGGGAACCATTTAGGGGTGAAAAACCATCGTGACCCATGGGATAGGAGACAAGAAGAAGTGGGAGGGAGGTAGGGCTGGGACGTGTTCCTCAAGTTGCCAGGTCAGCTTGGGACTTGTAGACAAAGGCTCTGGAAGTGGGTACTAGAGGTGCTCAGTGTGGGACCTGGTCGAGCTTGCAGTGCCTGCGGACAGTGGATGGAGAGATCACGTAGGGGATCAGAGGTACAGGCTGCAAAGGCAGACCCGTGGTGGCCCTGTCAGGGTCAAGTACACGGGTGGGTGAGATCACACAAGCTGCTGGGGTACTGGTGCTCGTGGAATGGCGGAGGAGGTCCCAGGAGGGAGGCGATGGCAGAGGCGACATTCCTTCCTGCTGTCATCGTGACTGCTGCTCTTCCTTGCAGGCGGCCGGGGACGGTGCATCAAGCAGGGGGAGAACTGGTACAGTCCCACCGAGTTTGAGGCCATGGCAGGAAGAGCCAGCAGTAAGGACTGGAAAAGAAGCATTCGCTACGCAGGCCGACCCCTGCAGTGCCTCATCCAGGTATCGTTTGTGCGTCCTCACCTGTGCTCAACACACAGCTTGGATGCGGGGCCTCCGAGGTGGCCCAGCCAGAGGGCGGGCACAGACCACGGGGTCAGACACACGGGGTTTGCAGCCTCCACCTCGTGTCTGTGTGGCCTTGGATGAGTGACTGACCCTCTCGTATTTCAGTTTCCGGATTTTTCACATGGGGATGATGATGATCGTGACCCTGTGAGGATTGTTGGGAGAAGTGCATGAGGTCACAGCGCCTGGCACAGAGCAGTTGTAGAAAGGGGGTGTGTCAAATATACAAAAAATGGAAACAGTGGAAGTTAAGATAATCGTTCCTGTTTGAATGCGTGTGACCCTTTCAAAGTCGCCTAACTTTTCTTCTGTCTGCTAAAAAGGAGGACTTCTGATTCCTATTCCAGTTTAGCTCCTGTGTGTTGTTAAGGAAGCAATTCCTCTAGAGCCTTTTGCAAATCTTGAAAGGAGAGAGATGGGTTCTGCCACCAATAATGGCACTGTGAAGAAGAGAAGTCTCTGGAAATTACTGGTGGTCGTCTGCTTCTTTTTTGGAGACAGAGTCTCACCTTGTTGCCCAGACTGGAGTGCAGTGGTTTGATCTTGGCTCACCACAACCTCCACCTCCCAGGCTCAGAGGATTGTCCTGCCTCAGCCTCCCAGGTAGCTAGGATTACAGGCGCCCGTCACCACACCTGGCTTTTTTTTTTTTTTTTTAGTAGAGATGGGGTTTCACCCTGTTGGCCAGGCTGGTCTTGAACTCCCGACCTCAAGTGAGACATCCACCTCAGCCTCTCAAAGTGCTGGGATTACAGGCGTGAGCCACAGTACCTGGCCTAATTTTTAATGGAGATCGGGTTTCACCAGGCTGGCCAGGCTAGTCTCGAACTCCCCACCTCAAGTGAGCCGCCCGCCTCGGCCTCTCAAAGTGCTGGGATTACAGGCATGAACCACCATGCCCGGCCCTCATTTCTCAGAATTTTTGTCTTTATGAGGTTGGACACGGTGGCTTACTCCTGTAATCCCAGCACTTCAGGAGGCCGAGGTGGACTCATTGCTTGAGGCCAGGAGTTCGAGACCAGCCTGGCCAACATGGCAAAAACCCCGTCTCTACTAAAAATACAAAAATTAGCTGGGTGTCGTGGCACAAGCCTATAATCCCAGCTTCTTGGGAGGCTAAGGCACGAGAATCGCTTGCGCCGGGGAGGCAGAGGTTGCAGTAAGCCGAGAACATGCCACTGCACTCCAGCCTGGGCAACCCAACAAGACTCTGTCTCAAAAAAAAAAAAAAAAAGAGTTTTTGTATTTATGAATGGCAGGTAAATAGTAGAAGTGGTTGAAATCTTCTGTTATTGAATGATTCACATTTAGGGGCTGACTTTCTAATGCGTGGTGCTTCTTTTTGCATTTCAGGACGGGATCTTAAACCCTCACGCTGCCTCTTGCACCTGTGCTGCCTGCTGCGACGACATGACCTTAGTAAGTTGCCAGCATGTCTGGAGCAGGAGCACTTGGTGGAGCTGGGGGTGGCTGAGTGGGTCCCACAGCCCTTGGCCCCTTGGCTGTTTCCCTCTTGCCCTCTGCCTTGGAGAGGGATACTGTCCTTGCTTCTCCTCTGCTGCTCTGTCCCCTGCTCCCTGATACACCACAATGAAACCTGATGTCTCGATGCGTGGGCACGTGGTTGGCCCCCAAGATGTTGCTCAAAGAACATTTATGGAAACCTTAAGTAATGAAAAGCGGTTATAATGTCACCGCCTTAACTCCAAAACTAAACATACACACTTTTCCTTGTATGTGTGCTGTTAGATATTCTGCGTTTTATAACGTGTCAGAAAAATGCTACTGTAAACTTATTCATGAATAGAGCTTTTAATATCTTTTTGACGTATTTCCTTATTCTGAATTCCTAACTATTTGACAAAGACCCAAAATAATTTTCTTTTTCTTTTTTTTTTTGAGACGGTGTCTCACTCTGTCACCCAGGGTGGAGTGCAGCGGCGCGATCTCGGCTCACTGCAACCTCCGCCTCTGGATTCAAGCAATTCTCCTGCCTCAGCCTCCCGAGTAGCTGGGATTACAGGTGTGAGCCACCACGCCCAGCTAATTTTTGTATTATTAGTAGAGATGGGGTTTTGCCATGTTGGCCAGTCTGGTCTCAAACTCCTGACCACCGGTGATCTGTCCGCCTCGGCCTCCGAAAGTGTTGAGATTACAGGCGTGAGCTACTGCACCTCAGAAAAAAAAAAAAAAAAAAACATGGAGAGACCTACCATGTTCTTGGGGTGAAACAGTAAACATCCTAGAATTGTCTAGTTTATATATAGATTTCATGTGATTCTAGTGGAAAAAACAATTTTGTGAATGTAAAATAATTTTGAAGTTGATTTGGAAAAGCCAGTAGGTGAGACTCTTAGAGTTGCTGGAGGAGTAAAGGAGCCGGGAGGAGGCATCGGTCCCCTTTGGGCTGTGAGGAGGCGTCGGTCCCATTGGCAGTCGAGCCTGCGGGTAGATCATTTGCAGGGGCTCCAACGCTGAAGTACTTCAATGTCAGTCTAGGAAATCATGAACAGGGTCTGTATGTGGAAGGTATTGAAAAAAGTGCTAAAGAAAGAGACCAGAGAAGATTGAAATACATCAACAGACATCCTGTGTCCGTCGATTAGAAGACTCAATATAGTAAAGATGTGACTTTTTCCCAAGTTGATTCATAGGTTTAACACGATTACTATCAAAATCCCAGCAGGATTCTTTTTAGATGCAGACAAACTGATTCTAAAATTTATATAGAAAGGTAAAGGAAATTTAAAAAGCCAAAACAGTTTTGAAATAAACATTTAAATGGTTGGAATCACATTGCGGGGTCTTAAGACTTACTAGCTCGTGACAGTAATCAGGACAGTGTGGCATTGGCAGAAGAGACCCCCAAAATCTGGGTCAGACTAGAGTGTCGTAGACTCCAGCAAATGGCCTTGGAGCGACTGGACGTTCATCGGTAGAGACAAAGGATGACCTAAACTTCACACTTGGTACAAAAATGAATTCAAAATGGGTCACAGATCTAAAGTAAAAGGTAAAACTATAACATTTTTAGGAGAAAACACATTGGAAAATCTTCCTGACCTAGAGTTAGAACTAGGATTTCTTAGATTGGACTTTATCACATTTTAAAACTTTTGGCTTCCACTTGGGGAATGGTGGTGTGAAAAGCTCAGTGGACCAACTCTCCACAGAAATAACTAGTGAAAACTGTGAAAAAATAACCCCTTAAGGTCTCCGGAAATTGTCCTAGGTGCATATAGCAAATAAAGAAACATCCAGGAAAATGTACTGAGTCTTGGAAAGAGCAGTGAGGATTGTGACATTTAAGCTAGGACCAGCTCCTTCCCTCCCTTTCTGCCCCCAGCTCCCTATGGAGGAGGCTCCATCCTGGGTGGTTGTGACCAAGAAAACAGGGTTCCCACTCCTCACAGCTCCCGGTCAAGGGATGTGGTATCTCACTGGGAGGGGCAGGCCACTAGCGGTTCTCAACCCCTTCAGCTCCAATTTGCAGTAAATTCCTGGGAAGTGTGACTGAAAATCTCTTCAGTCAGCCCCACTCAGAGGGCAGAGGCGTTACTCAGAGGTGGGAGGCCAAGCATAGGGAGGCCCCAATTTCCCTCAACCCAGGTTGCCCATGGGGTGGAGCGTCCATGCGGTGAGAGGCTGCCGCCCCCTCTCACAGAGCCCGACTGATGCAACAGAGTCCCTCTGATCGACCCAGGCGCTGTTCCCGCCTCCAGGTCTGGAGTAGGGGCTCCGGCATTCAGCCCCAAAGAGAGAGAGGCTGTAAGAACACAGAGTTCCAAAGCCCTTCCCAAAGGAACTGACTTGATTTGAAACAGGAAGGGGATGTTCAAAACAATGGACATTTTGGTGGTCAGCAGTTAAGAGGAGGCCAGCAGTTCCATTAGAGCAAGAAACTAAACTAGGTCAGCAGGTTTACCAGAGAGGCGAGGAAAGCCACAGCTAAGAACCCACTGGGGAAACAAGCCCTCAAGTTCTAACCTCTTGGTAAAGAAGCCCTAATTTAATCGGCTCAGACAGTGGAGCAGTGTGTGCCCCAGGGCATTGTTGGAAGTAATGGAGCAGGCAGCTGGCGGTTAGTTGATTCTGACACTTGGCTCAACCAACAGCTTAACAGAGATCAGGGAGAGAGACAGCCAAAATCCCCACCACCAAAGGTGACTGCACCCCCAGGGCTGAGCCCTCAGAGGAGCAGCAGCCGAGGCCGCCCCAGGAGAACAGTTTCAGTTAAAGGGTCCAGCCCCATCCCTGAATAATAAACAAGCAGACAGCAGCCACGAGCTGGGGGAAAGGAGAACAGCTTTCCACTGTTGCTACAGTGTATCACCTGTGTTGTCTGATTCTTAACAAAAGAGTCTAAGACATGCAAAGAGCCATGAACCATACACAGGAGGAGAGCAACAGAAATTGCCTGGAGAGGCCGGGATATTGGGTTTAACAGGCAAAAGCTTTAAGACAGCCATCCTCAGTATGTTCAGAGGACTAAAGAAAACCACAGCTAGCGACTGCATGGAAGGTCTGAAGACACTGTCTTCTCACTGGGGAATGTCAATGAAGAGATGGAAATTATTAAAAAAACAAAACAAAACAAAAAAAAGTTGGGCACAGTGGCTCTCATGCCTGTAATCCCAGCACTTTGGGAGGCCGAGGCGGGTGGATCACGAGGTCAGGAGATTGAGACCATCCTGTCTAACATGTTGAAACCCTGTCTCTACTAAAAATGCAAAAAATTAGCTGAGCATGGTAGCGGCACCTGTAGTCCCAGCTACTTGGGAGGCTGAGGCAGGAGAATGGCGTGAACCCGGGAGGTGGAGCTTGCAGTGAGCCTAGACTGCGCCACTGCACTCCAGCCTGGGTAAGAGAGCGAGATTCCATCTTTAAAAAAAAAAAAAGTCAAATGGTAATTGTAGAATTGGAAAGAAGAATAACTAAATGAAAAATTCACTAGAGTCTCAACAGGTTTGAACTGACAGAAGAGACGTTCTGAGCATGTGTCCGGCAGCCTTGTGTGGTGCTGGGCTTGTGAGGGTCTCAGGTTGGAGGCGGGAGTGTCCCAGGCCCAGCTCCCTGAGGGTTTGGCCTCTTTCATGGGAGATCTTTGGTGACTTTTACCGTTTTCTTTAATTGATCCCATGCCGCCTCCTGTCTGGTGCGGTGCTGCTGAAGCTATGCCCTTGTGCTGCCAACTTTCTCCTCTGTGGCTTCTTCTCATTCCTCCCTTGCTTGGCCCTGGCCCCCATCTATTTTCTGTCTTTTAGGAATTCCTGACCCTTTTTTTTTTTTTTTTTTGAGACGGATTCTCGCTCTGTCGCCCAGGCTGGAGTGTGGTGGCACAATCTCTGCTCACTGCAAGCCCTGCCTCCTAGGCATGCCCTTCTCCTGCCTCAGCCTCCTGAGTAGCTGGGACTACAGGCGCCCACCACCATGCCTGGCTCATTTTTTGTATTTTTGGTAGAGACAGGGTTTCACCATGTTAGCCAGGATGGTCTCGATCTCCTGACCTCATGAGCCGCCTGCCTCAGCCTCCCAAAGTGCTGGGATTACAGGCATGAGCCGCTACGCCCGGCCCTGAATTTCTGACCTTTAATCTGTAGATGACACTTTGTTATTTTGCTGCACTGGTATTCATATGTTCTTTTTTAAAGTATTCTTTCTGTCATGTTAAGGGATTTGGGGCCTAAAGAGGTGGGATTTTGGCCGGGCGCGGTGGCTCACACCTGTAATCCCAGCACTTTGAGAGGCTGAGGCTGGCGGAGCACCTGAGGTCGGGAGTTTGAGATCAGCCTGACCAACATGGAGAAACCCCGTCTCTACTAAGAATACAAAAATTAGCCATGCGTGGTGGTGTGTGCCTGTAATCCTAGCTACTCAGGAGACTGAGGTAGGAGAATCACTTGAACCTCGGAGGCAGAAGTTGCAGTGAGCGGAGATCGTGCCACTGCACTCCAGCCTGGGCAACAGAGTGAGACTCTGTCTCAAAAAAAAAAAAAAAAGAAAATTAGCTGGGTGTGGTGGCACATGCCTGTCATCTCAGCTACTCAGGAGGCTGAGGCAGGAGAATCACTTGAACCCAGCAGGCGGAGGTTGCAGTGAGCCGAGATCGCGCCACTGCACTCCAGCGTGGGCAACTAGAGTGAAACTCCGTCTAAAAAAAAAAAAGAGGTGGGATTTTTAGGGGCGCTTACCATCTTAATGTGGTCTCGCCATGTGACTCACACACCCCGTGGTGCCCCCACGTAAGGAGGAGCTGCAAGCGCAGCATAGCTTTTGCACACACCAACGTGGTGGACTGTCTCCTTTCTCCCCCAGAGTGGCCCAGTCAGGCTTTTTGTGCCTTACAAAAGGCGCAAGAAGGAGAATGAACTGCCCACAACTCCCGTGAAGAAGGACTCCCCCAAGAACATCACGTTGCTTCCAGCCACCGCGGCCACCACCTGTGAGTTTGAGAAAACATAGCTCTAGTTTGCTGAGGGGACCTAAGTGCATTGCCTTCTCTCGTCACCACTCCCACGGCCACTGTGGGATTCTCATTTCTAAAGCACATTGCGTGGCCGGAGGGATGTCAATGCCTTCATGCTCCTTTGCAGTGCGGCCCCCGGGTGGGAAGGGCTGTCCCAGTGCCCAGCTCTGTCTTGCTTCCCTGGGGTCTGGGTGCTGTTGGCCTCGTCCTGGGCTGTTTCCCAGTGTCAGTGAGCAGAGCCGAGTGCCCAGCACACGCTTGAGGGACGTTTCCTGACAAGGGTGTCCTTGGTGAGGGATTCTCAGTGCGCTGGATGAGGGCTGCACAGAACTCTGTGGGTCTTTCTCTGTGGCCGGGCTGAAGGGCAGCGTCAGGATCCAGGCTCACTGCAGCCTTGACCTCTTAGTCTCAGGCATTCCTCCCACTTCAGACTCCCAAGTAGCTGGATCCACAGGCACGTGCCACCATGCCCAGCTAATGTTTTTATTTTATTGTACAGACAGCATTTAAATGGGGAGAGGTAGCAATAGGAGAAAAGGTCTTTGTAACAGGCTTTTGTTAACTAATGTAAGTCGGGGTTTTAGCTTTTATAGAGCAAGGTCTTTCTAAAACACCCTGTCGGCTCCTTCTCGAGGCTCTGGGTGGTGGGTGCGGGAAGAGTCCCACAGCAGCAGAGTCTTTTTTTTTTTTTTTGAGACGGAGTCTCGCTCAGCCGCCCAGGCTGGAGTGCAGTGGCCGGATCTCAGCTCACCGCAAGCTCCGCCTCCCGGGTTTACGCCATTCTCCTGCCTCAACCTCCAGAGTAGCTGGGACTACAGGCGCCGCCACCTCGCCCGGCTAGTTTTTTGTATTTTTTAGTAGAGACGGGGTTTCACCGGGTTAGCCAGGATGGTCTCGATCTCCTGACCTTGTGATCCGCCCGTCTCGGCCTCCCAAAGTGCTGGGATTACAGGCTTGAGCCACTGCGCCCGGCCTGCAGCAGAGTCTTAAGATCTGTCGCCAGGATTTTTTTTTTTGAGCTGGAGAGGCAGCCTTGCTGTGGGACATGGCTGCTTTTTACCTTCAGCTTGGATTAAAGACTTTTTCTTAATTTGAGCCACAAAGTATTTAAAAGTCATTGGAAGTTTTATTTTATGTTTGTTTTCTGGCTGGGCAGCACGTTTCCATGCTGGGGAGCACAGTTTAAACAGTGAACAATTGGTGGTGGCAAGTTGCCATCCTGGTTTTCTCCTCTGAGGTCTTCTCCAAGGTCTGGGATTTCCCGTGTGTCCTTCACATGGGAGGGTACGGTTACCACTGCCTGCACTTTAGCCCAGGCCCCCTCAAGGATTGGTGCCCATGGGTGGCACAGGACCTGTGTGCCGTGGGTGCCACTGCCTGGCCGCGTGAAATGTGCTTCTGCCTTTCCAGTCACCGTGACCCCTTCAGGACAGATCACGACCTCGGGGGCACTGACCTTTGACCGGGCATCCACAGTAGAGGCCACTGCTGTCATATCCGAGAGTCCGGCCCAGGGTGACGTCTTCGCAGGAGCCACAGGTGAGCTGCTCCAGTGCCCGCCTGACATGTCCTCGGCATATCCTTGACCATGACATCACATCCCCAGTGCCATATTGGGCTTCGTAGGCTGCTGGGTACCTCGAGAGGGAACTTGAACCAGGCGTTTGTTGGTGGGGACAGCGTGTGAGCCACGTCAGTTGGGCGGTGCAGTGTGGGTGGGGTTGGCGTGGCAGTGGGTTACTTGTGACAGATGCCAGGGCCGGCAAAGCTGAAAATACTCTCTGTCTGTCGGCTCCTGCTTCTGACTACAGTTGTGCAACAGAAGTGCGGCCTAGCCGGATGTGTGCTGGAGAATATTCTAGTAGCCACACTGAGGAAAATAAAGGAAAGAGCTACAACTGGTTTTTATAATCTATTTTATTTTAACTGATATAGCCCCAATCCTATGTCAACAATTCAGGCTTGCCCCTTTCAGGGACTCAGTAGCCGCGTGTGGCCATAAGCTGCTATGTGTACTGAATGGCACAGCCTTACAGTGTGATATTTAGGGCCTGCTGTGCGGACAGTCGTCCCGAGGTTCCCTGTCCCTTCTCTCGCCAACAGTCCAAGAGGCCAGCGTGCAACCCCCATGCAGGGCCAGCCACCCTGAGCCTCACTACCCCGGCTATCAGGACAGCTGCCAGATCGCCCCGTTTCCAGAAGCTGCGTTGCCAACATCACATCCCAAAATAGGTAGGTTTGAAAGAATTCACACGTGTACAGGTAATTTTCCTCAGAACTGCTTCCTGTGAAAGAATTTCTAGGTGAAATCGGATTCGTTTTGGTTTGTTTTGTTGTTGTTATTGATGCAGTAGATCAGTGGCTGGCAAATTGTGGCCCACTGCCTATGTTTGTAAATAAAGTTTTATTGATACACAGCCACGTCCATTCATGTGTGTGCTGTGGAAGCTGCTTTTGGTACAACAGCAGGGCACACCCCTAGAAACCAATTGGCCGGCCGGGCGCGGTGGCTCAAGCCTGTAATCCCAGCACTTTGGGAGGCCGAGACGGGCGGATCACGAGGTCAGGAGATCGAGACCATCCTGGCTAACAAGGTGAAACCCCATCTCTACTAAAAAATACAAAAAATAACTAGCCAGGTGAGGTGGCGGGCGCCTGTAGTCCCAGCTACTCGGGAGGCTGAGGCAGGAGAATGGCGTAAACCCGGGAGGTGGAGCTTGCAGTGAGCTGAGATCCGGCCATTGCATCCCAGCCTGGGCGACAGAGCGAGACTCCCTCTCAAAAAAAAAAAAGAAAAAAAAAGAAACCAATTGGCCTGTGGAGCTGAAGTTCTTTCTGGTGAGTTTGCTGTTATCCTCTTGAAGGTAGACACTCCTCAGTGGCAGGTCTTGGTCTCCCCAGAGCTAGCATGGGCATTCGGTATCTGGTGAAAGAAAGAAAAACCAAGATTGATATCACATGTGGCCTAAATCTTTAAAACAATGATACACCGTAAACGCATTCTAACTTTGATTTTTCGTTTAACTGCACTTTTTTTTTGAGATGGAGTCTCGCTCTATTGCCCAGGCTGGGGTGCAGTGGTGCAATCTTGGCTCACTGCAACCTCTCCCTGGTTCAAGCCATTCTCCTGCCTCAGCCTCCCAAGTAGCTGGGATTACAGGCATGCACCAGCATACCTGGCTAATTTTTGTATTTTTAGTAGAAACGGGGTTTCACCGTGTTGGTCAGACTGGTCGCGAACTCCTGACCTCAAGTGATCCATCTGCCTCACGCTCCCAAAGTGCTGGGATTACAAGTGTGAGCCACCACATGCAGCCAAGATTTCTGTATAATTATACTTTTTTTTTTTGAGATGGAGTTTCACTCTGTCGCCCAGGCTGGAGTGCAGTGGCATGATCTCGGCTCACTGCAACTTCTGCCTGCCAGGTTCAAGCAATTCTCCTGCCTCAGCCTCCCGAGTAGCTGGGACTACAGGCGTGTGCCACCATGCCCGGCTAATTTTTTTTTTTTTTTGTAGTTTTAGTAGAGATGGGGTTTCACCATGCTGGTCAGGCTGGTCTGGAATTCCTAACCTCGTGATCCATTCGTCTCGACCTCCCAAAGTGCTAGGATTACAGGCGTGAGCCACCGTGCCCGGCCATCATTATACTTTTTTAAAGGGTGCATATGATCAATATATGATTTATTGAACCCTCCCCTGCTGGTGGCAAATGCATGTTTTCCATTTTTCACTATCACAGACAGTATAAGAAACTTGTTAATGAAAAACTTACCTTATCATTTTCATTTGCTTGTTTCATTATTCTCTCTTTCGCCTATCTAAACTCTTTCCATCTTTAAAGCTTACCTCAGGGCTGGGCGTGGTGGCTCACTCCTTTTTTTTTTTTTTTTTTTGAGACGGAGTCTCGCGCTGTCGCCCAGGCCGGAGTGCAGTGGCCGGATCTCAGTTCACTGCAAGCTCCACCTCCTAGGTTTACGCCATTCTCCTGCCTCAGCCTCCCAAGTAGCTGGGACTACAGGCGCCCGCCACCTCGCCCGGCTAGTTTTTTGTATTTTTTAGTAGAGATGGGGTTTCACCGTGTTAGCCAGGATGGTCTCGATCTCCCGACCTCGTGATCCGCCCGCCTCAGCCTCCCAAAATGCTGGGATTACAGGCTTGAGCCACCGCGCCCGGCCCCCCCTTTTTTTTTTTAGATGGAGTCTTGCTCTGTTGCCCAGTCTGGAGTGCAGACTACAAGCGTGCACCACCATGCCTGGCTAATCTTTGTATTTTTAGTAGAGACGGAATTTCATCATGTTGGCCAGGATGGTCTTCATCTCTTGACCTCATGATCTGCCCGCTTCGGTCTCCCAAAGTGCTTGGATTACAGGCGTGTAATCCCAATTACAGGGGGATTAAATCACCCCTTTAATCCCAGCACTTTAGGAGACCGCGACCAGGAGTTTGAGACCAGCCTGGGCAACATAAGGAGACCCCATCTCTATTAACTGGAAAAAAAAAAAAGTGTGGGGTGGGTGTTGGTGAAGTATTTATACCAAGAAATCAGCAAATGCTTGAAATCAGAGCTTTTTCTCCAGGAGGGCTGGGGGTTCGCATCAACCGCTCACCCCTGGTGCAAGGTGTGCATGTGGCTCCTGGATCTCTGTCCCCGGGTGCCCTTGGCGGGCAGAAGTCGGAAACGTTCTCATGTGCACATGTGCACGTTTGTGCTCCAGGTCTGTGTGTGTTGAAAGCCGTAAGTTTGCCCCAGTGTCTCTAGTTCCAGTGCAGAACCTCAGGGTTTGTTCTAGTTCCTTTCCTTTCCCACTTTGTAACTTCCTTCTCCAATTGCAAGAAACCCCACTGGGCGATGGCTCATGCCTGTAATCCCAGCACTTCAGCAGGCAGACCACCTTAGGTCAGGAGTTCGAGACCAACCTAACCAACGTGGAGAAAGCCCATCTCTACTAAAAATACAAAATGAGCCAGGCCTGGTGGCAGATGCCTGTAATCCCAGCTACTCGGGAGGCTGAGACAGGAGAATCACTTGAACCCGGGAGGCGGAGGTTGTGGTGAGCCGAGATGGCGCCATTGCACTCCAGCCTGGGCAACAAAAGCTAAACTCCATCTCAAAAAAAAAAAAAAAGGAGAGAGAAAAGAAAAGAAGCCCACCTACCATTATCTTTAATAAATCTCCTATGTGTGACTGCAGGTGCCCAGAAAGACTTTCCAGGTGGGTGGAGTTGAAAGCAAGGTTTCTTTTGTCAGCTTGACTCTTTAGAAGATTTAGCCTGGGGCCGGGCGTGGTGGCTCACGCCTGTAGTCCCAGCACTTTGGGCGCCCTTGGATCACCTGAGGTCAGGAGACTGGCCTGGCCAACATGGTGAAACCCCATCTCTACTAGAAATACAAAACCAGCCGGCCGTGGTAGTGGATGCCTGTAATCCCAGCTACTCGGGAGGCCGAAGTGGGCAGACCACCTGAGGTCAGGAGTTCGAGACTAACCTGACCAACGTGGAGAAACCCCATCTCTACTAAAAATACAAAATGAGCCAGGCCTGGTGGCAGATGCCTGTAATCCCAGCTACTCGGGAGGCTGAGGCAGGCGAATTGCTTGGACCCGGGAGGCAGGGAGCCAAGATGGCACCACTGCCCTCCAACTTGGGCAACAGAGCGAGACTCTGATTTAGCTGCTTCCCTCCCCGGTCATTGTCCTCAGCTCTGATTCCGTGAACGTTTCCAGGTCCAGCAGCCATCTGGATGAGTTTCACCTGAGCCAAGGCGGAGCCGGGAAGGGATGGGACATCTTCCTGCCTCGGCGCCTCCGTGGGATGCCAGTGCTGGGGTGGCCAGGGTGCTGGGGGCTGTCAGGTGCTGGGGGTGTCAGGTGCTAGAGGGATGTTAGGTGCTGGAGGGTGTGTCAGGTGCTGAGGGGGTGTGGTGCTAGAGGGATGTCAGGCGCTGGGGTGGTCATTGGGTGCTGGGGGTGGGCCAGGTGCTGGAATTGGCCCAGGGCGCCAGAGTGGACGCCTGAAATGCCCAGTGCCGAGGACCAGCCTGGGGGCTCCCATGACAGTGTGTGGGTGCCGGGGTCCGGCTCAGGTACAAACAGGTGCCGGGGTGGCCAGGTGCCGGGGGTCAGTCAGGCTGGGGTCAGCCGAGGAGTCAGGTACTGGGGTGTCAGGTGCTGGGGGTGTCAGGTGCTGGGGGTGTCAGGTGCTGGGGGTGTCAGGTGGCTGGATGACCAGGTATTGGGAAACAGGTGGAATTGGAGGATCAGGTCAGGTCAGGTTGGAAATAGGAATGGAGTGGATCAGGGAACAGCCAGGGTGCTGGGGGTGTCAGGTGCTGGGGAGATGTCATTGGGCAGTGATTTGTTGTTTGTTGGTCAGTTTTTTACCCGACTTCCGACATTATGTGAGAGTTTTTTTTTTTTTTTTTGAGGTGGAGTCTCACTCTGTCACCCAGGCTGTAGTACAGTGGCATGATCTTAGCTCACCGCAACCTCCGCCTCCTGGGTTCAAATGATTCTTATGCCTCAGCCTCCCAGGTAGCTGGGATTATAGACACTTTCACGCCTAGCTAATTTTTGCATTTTTTGGTGGAGATCGGGTTTCACCATGTTGATCAGGCTGGCCTCAAACTCCTGACCTCAAGGGATCTGCCCGCCTCAGCCTCCCAAAGTGCTGGGATTACAGGTGTGAGCCACCATGCCTGGCATTTTTTCTTTTTGAGACAGGGTCTCATTAGGTCACCAAGGCCAAAGGACGGTGGTGCAGTCATGGTTCTCTGTAGCCTGGACCACCTGGGCTCAAACCATCCTCCCGCCTCAGCTTCCTAAGTAACTGGGATCACAGGTGAATGCCACCATACCTAGCTAGTCGTTTTTGTTTTTGATTTTTGTTTCGTAGAGACAAGGTCTTGCTATGTTGCCCAGGCTGGTCTTGAACTCCTAGGCTTAAGTGATCCTCCCACCTCAGCCTCCCAAAGTGTGGGGATTATAGGCATGAGCCACTGCGCTGTGATTAGAATTTTTTTTTTAAATTTTATTTATTTATTTGAGACAGAGTCTCGTTCTGTCGCCCAGGCTGGAGTGCAGTGTCACAATCTCGACTCACTGCAAGCTCTGCCTCCCGGCTTCACACCTTTCTCCTGCCTCAGCCTCCCTAGTAGCTGGGACTACCGGCTCCCCCCAGCTACTTGGGAGGCTGAGGCAGGAGAATGGCGTGAACCCGGGAGGCGGAGCGTGTTTTGAGCAGAGACGGGGTTTCACTGTGTTAGCCAGGATGGTCTCGATCTCCTGACCTCGTGATCCGCCCGTCTCGGCCTCCCAAAGTGCTGGGATTACAGGCTTGAGCCACCGCGCCCGGCCTGTATTTTTTTTTAGCAGAGACTGGGTTTCACTGTGTTAGCCAGGGTGGTCTCCATCTCCTGACCTCATGATCCGCCCGCCTTGGCTTCCCAAAGTGCTGGGATGACAGGTGTGAGCCACTCACAGGGGCCATTTTGAAGCTAGGAAATTGATTCATTTCTTGGTTTATTTTGCTTTCCAAATGCTCTAGTGTTGACATCCCTGCCTGCGCTTGCCGTCCCACCCCCGACTCCCACCAAAGCGGCACCTCCCGCGTTGGTCAATGGGCTGGAGCTGTCAGAGCCACGGAGCTGGCTGTACCTGGAGGAGATGGTCAACTCCTTGCTCACCACCGCGCAGCAGCTGAAGACGCTGTTTGAGCAAGCCAAACATGCCAGCACCTACCGAGAAGCTGCCGCAAACCAGGCCAAGATCCACGCTGACGCAGAGCGGAAGGAGGTAACCTTGGAATAAATGGATAGACACGACCTGTGCTGAGTCCCTCAGGCCGCCCTGGCGCCTGCGCCCAGCCGTGTAAGACCCACCTTGGCCCACAAGGCTCCTGCCCCACCTTTCTGGAAAAGGGAGCGGTGGAGAGTCATTTACTTAAAAATGAAGCTTTTTCTACAGAAAAGTGGCAGCTATTAGTGTCAAGGTGGTTTTGGTTTTTGTAAAGAAGGTTTCTTTGTTTCGGAAAGGGAAACGATTTTATGCACATCAGCCATTCTGAATACTCAGCTTTTCTAGACGTTATTCTAGGTTCTCTTCAGGTTGTCTTCCCCTAGTGAAATGTGCTTATATTTTATGAAATTTGGAGAACATCATCTGTTGAGTCTCTGAGTATCAGTGACTGGCAGGGCGAATGCTCAGCGCCTTCCTGGTGCCAAGCTCCCTCCATCTGCTGTTACAAAGCCCTGCCAGCTCTGGCACGTTCTTCAGAAGGCGGCTCCTGTGCGTGGTGGGAGGCTCCCAGGCGTCGTACCCATGTTTTCTGCAGCTTCCTCTTACTGCAGCACAAGCAAAAGGTCACTTAGGCCCCTTCGACCTCTTTTTATATGAAGTCTCTACTTCATATGAACCCTTTACTTAGATTGAAGACTTTTAGGTAATGTAAAGGTTTGGGTGGGTGACATGAATAGAGTAGAGAGAAATTACTAGAGCCCGAGTAAGCTGGAGAGAGGATTTCACTTTGTCACCCAGGCTGGAGTACAGAGGTGTGACCTCGGCTCACTGCAGCCTCAAGTTCCCAAGCTCAAGCAATCCTCCCGCCTCAGCCCCCCAGTAGCTGGGACTGTGGGCATGTGCCACCACGCTTGGCTGATTTGTGTATTTTTCATAGAGAGAGGGTCTCGCTGTGCTGCCAGGCTGATCTCCAACTCCTGAGCTCAAGCCATGCACCCACCTCAGCCTCCCAAAGTGCTGGGAGTACAGGCGTGAACCACTGTGCCCGGCCAAAATGTTTTGTTAATTAATTAGCTGGATCACTTGATCCCAGGGGATAGAGGCTGCAGTGAGCCGTGATCACGCCACTGTGCTCCAGCCTCGGCAACAGAATGAGACCCTGTCTCAAAAAATCAAAAAGAAGTGTTTTATGATCATGTATATACTCTTTGTGGTGAATATTACATATACCCTTGAAAAGAGTTTTATTCAGTCATTGGTTTTCATTTTCTGTAACTTCATTAGGTCAAGTTGGTTCATAGTGTGGTTCAAATCTTGTTTTTCTTCAACCTAAAGATGTACTTTTAGCATTTCTTTTCATATCGGTCTGTTGGCCATGAATTCTCTGTTTTTGTTTATCTGTAATGTCCCTCTTTCACCTTTATTTTTTTTTTATTTTTATTTATTTTTATTTTTTTTTTGAGACAAGTCTCGCTCTTGTTTTCCAGGTTGGAGTGCAGCGGCGCAATCTTGGCTCACTGCAACCTCCGCTTCCCGGGTTCAAGCAATTCCCCTGCCTCAGCCTCCTGAGTAGCTGGGACTATAGGTGTGTGCCACCACACCCAGCTAATTTTTGTATTTTTGGTGGAGACGGGGTTTCGCCATGTTGCTCAGGCTGATTTGAACTCCTGGGTTCAAGTGATCCACCCGCCTGGGCCTCCCAAAGTGCTGGGATTACAGGCATGAGCTAACACACTGGCCTATTTATTTATTTATTTATTTATTATTTTTTGAGACATAGAGTCTTGCTCTGTCACCAGGCTGGAGTATAGTGGCCCCATCTCGGCTCACCTGCAACCTCCAGCTCCTTGGTTCAAGTGATTCTCCTGCCTCAGCCTCCTGAGTAGCTGGGATCACAGGCACACACCACCATGCCCAGCTAATTTTTTGTATTTTTTTATTAGAGATGGGGTTTTGCCATGTTGGCCAGACCGGTCTTGAACTCCTGACCAACCTCAGGTGTTTCACCCACCTCGGCCTCCCAAAGTGCTGGGATTACCGGCGTGAGCCACCGCCCTGGTCTCAGGATCTACTTCTTTTGGCTAATTTTTCCCTTCACCGTGGATCCTGTTATCCCTTCTTCACACGTCTAGTACTTCCTGATTGTCTGTTGGAATTTTAGTTTGTATACTGGTAATATGGTGGAGTTTATGTGGTAGAGACTCTGAATTCTGTTGGATTCTGTTGTCTTCCCCTGAAGAGTGTGGGCTTTGTTCTCGGAGGCGGAATTCCCGCCGATCACCCTGAAGAGGCTCAGTGTTTATGCTGTTAGGGCAGGTCTGACTGGCTTTTGCTTCTGCCTGACAGATATTTAGTCTTGGATCTGCAAAGGTGTGGTTTTTCTGGATGTTCCTGGGAAGCCTGAGGTGTTTTTAAGCCTCTAACTTGTGAAGGTTGAAACTCCAGACTCTCAGGTGGTGAGCAGCAGCCGCCGTCTCAACTCAGTGTTCTCCGTCCTCCAGCCGCCCGTTTCTGCTGGGCCCCTGGGAGTCTTCCCCACACACTGCGCCAGCAGCTCAGGGCCAGACAAGTCCGTGGGAGCATTTATGTGTGGATGGGGCCCCTGGGAGTCTTCCCCACACACTGCGCCAGCAGCTCAGGGCCAGACAAGTCCGTGGGAGCATTTATGTGTGGATGGGGATGTCTTCTCTCCGCGCTGCTCCTTGCTGGGGTTTCTCCCCTCGTTTTCCAGGCACTTGGTCAGCTCCGGCCAGGGTGACTCAGCCTCCTGCCACGGTGTGGCCACCCACGTCTGGTGGCCTGGGTTGGCCTCTGGGAGAAGCCATCCTGGCTCCATCTCCCTGCTGCGTCACCTGTCCCTGCTGCGTCACCTGTCCCTGCTGCGTCACCTGTCCCTGCTGTGTTACCTGTCCCTGCTGTGTTACCTGGCTGCCTCTCTCCCCTGCCCATTCGGCAGTCAGTGTGTCTGATGCCGCTGGATCAGCCGGGTCCCTGCCCTGAAAGCCTGGGCTTTGAATTTTATTTGTAATTTTATGTACTTCTGTGAAAGAAATGTGACATGAAATCCCTTTTTCTTAAAATCCCATTTGGTAGACGGCTAAGCCTTTTTTTTTTTTTTTTTTTTGAGGCGGAGTCTGGCTCTGTAGCCCAGGCTAGAGTGCAGTGGCTGGATCTCAGCTCACTGCAAGCTCCGCCTCCCGGGTTCCCGCCATTCTCCTGCCTCAGCCTCCCGAGTAGCTGGGACTACAGGCGCCCGCCACCTCGCCCGGCTAGTTTTTGTATTTTTTAGTAGAGACGGGGTTTCACCGTGTTAGCCAGGATAGTCTCAATCTCCTGACCTCGTGATCCACCCGTCTCGGCCTCCCAAAGTGCTGGGATTACAGGCTTGAGCCACCGCGCCCGGCCTGCTAAGCCTTTTAAAAAGTTAGAAAGGGCGGCCCCTTTCTCGGCTGGAAGCAGCTGTTGCAGTGAACATCCCATGCTTCTGAAAATGTCAGGAGTTAGAAGAAATGTCAGGAAGTGTTAGAAGCATTGCTGCCCTTTCTCTCAAGCTGTGTATCAGATGTGTCATTTGTAAAGCCATTAGTTGAATCGCTGAGTCAGGACTTAGAGGGACCAAGTGTGACACCCTATCCCCCTCCTGTCAGTGTGAATAGCCGAGCCAGGACTTAGAGGAACCGAGTGTGACACCCTGTCCTCCTCCTCTCAGTGTGAATCGCTGAGTCAGGACTTAGAGGGACCAAGTGTGACGCCCTGTCCTCCTGCTCTCAGTGTGAATAGCTGAGTCAGGACTTAGAGGCTCTGAGTGTGACACCCTGTCCTCCTCCTCTCAGTGTGAATCGCTGAGTCAGGACTTAGAGGGACCAAGTGTGACACCCTGTCCTCCTCCTCTCAGTGTGAATAGCTGAGTGAGGACTTAGAGGGACTGAGTGTGACGCCCTGTCCTCCTCCTCTCAGTGTGAATAGCTGAGCCAGGACTTAGAGGGACTGAGTGTAACACCGTGTCCTCCTGCTCTCAGTGTGAATAGCTGAGCCAGGACTTAGAGGCTCTGAGTGTGACACCGTATCCTCCTCTCAGTGTGAGACTAGCTGGTGGACTTAGGGGACCAGTGTGGCACCTCTCCTCCTCTCAGTGTGTGAATAGCTGAGTGAGGGACTTGAGGGATTTGAGTGTGGCACCTCTCTCCTCCTCTCAGTGTGAATAGCTGAGTGAGGACTTAGAGGGACCGAGTGTGACACCCTGTCTTCTCTCTTCCTCCTCTCAGTGCCATGGCTTGGGGTGGACGCTGCTTCACACTTCTGCATGGTGGCCCAGACACAGTGGGTTTCATTTTCTTTTCTTTTTTTTTTCTTTTTTCTGGTGGCTACAAAAGTGAACTTTTTTTTTTTTTTTCTTTTTCTTGAGACAGAGTTTCGCTCTTGTTGCCCAGGCTGGAGTGCAATGGTGTGATCTCAGCTCACTGCAACCTCCACCTCCTGGGTTCAAGCGATTTTTCTGCCTCAGCCTGCTGAGTAGCTGGGATTACAGGCATGTGCCACCATGCCTGGATGATTTTGTATTTTTAGTAGAGACGGGGTTTCTTCATGTTGGTCACCTGGTCTCGAACTCCCAACCTCACGTGATCCACCCGCCTCAGCTTCCCAAAGTGCTGGGATTATAAGGTGTGAGCTACTGCACCCAGCCCTGTTTTGTCCATTTTCTTGAGACATCTTAAATAAATGAACTTACAACTTCGGGAAGCCACGCTAGCAGACAGGACCACGGTGCTTCCTGTGATGGGGCCATCTCCTAGAGTCCAGCAGACCAGACCTTTGCAAGAAAAACACTGAAGAGATAGAGGAGGAAAGGTTAAAAGCCTGATATTCACTCCAGAGGCGTCTTTTTTTTTTTTTTTTTTTTTTTATGAGTCTTGCTCTGTCACCCAGGCTGGAGTGCAGTGACAGGATCTCAGCTCATTGCAACCTCCACCTCCCAGGTTCAAGCAATTCTCCTGCCTTAGTCTCCCAAGTGGTTGGAATTACAGGTGCGCACCAGCACGCCTGGCTAATTTTTGTGTTTTTAGTAGAGATGGGGTTTCGCCATATTGGCCAGACTGGTTTTGAACTCCTGACCTCAAGTGATCCACCCTCCTTGGCCTCCCAAAGTGCTGGGATTACAGACGTAAGCCACCATGCCCAGCTAAGTTTTGTGTTTTTTATAGAGACAGGATCTCGCTATGTTGCCCAGGCTGGTCCTGAACACCTGGTCTCAAGAAATTCGCCCAGTCAGCTTCCCAGAGTCTGGGACTCTAGGCATGAGCCCCTGCTCTTGGCCCCCAGGCCAGTAATGAAAAACAAGATATCATCCCTTTCAGAGCATTAGGACGGCGGTTGTGCTCAGGGAGGCTGGGAACGGGCATCGTGCCCTCTGGGAGTGCGGCAGGCTCACTTGACTGGAAGAGAATTTCATGGTGCCGCTGCCCCCTGCTGTCCTGCTGACCCCTCTGCTGCCTACTGACCCCTCTGCTGCCTACTGACCCCTCTGCTGCCCTGCTGACACCCCTGCTCTCCTGCTGACCGGTCGCTCTGCTGCCTGCTGACCTGTCTGCTGCCCTGCTGACCCCTCTGCTGCCCTGCTGACCCCCCTGCTCTCCTGCTGACAGCCCTGCTGCCCTGCTGAGGGCTCACCTGGTGAACAGTCACGGGCTCTTGCAGACGTGGTTGCCCGTGCGCATGCCGTGTGCATGCAGCCATTCTAGCAAAGGTGATGGTCACTTGGACCATTGTGCTGACATGATGGCTACAGCACCCAGGCCGGAGCAAGGCTGCTGGGGTCTGGTGAGATGATGGCTCTGAATCAGACGCGGAGATTCCGTTGAGATCAGCCCCACAGGCATCTTACGAGAGCTCGGAGGGGAGGTCCATCCTACAAGGACTTCTGTGTCTCTTCAGCCTGTGTCCCTTCAGCCGGCGGCGACAGCAGCACACAGCAGCTTCCGGGAGCCTGGGGGTGCGGACTGGGACGGACGGGAGTTGGAAGTCGGCGAGGGGAGGAAGGTGGTTGCGTGTTGGCCTCCTCCTGCCCTGTAGGAAGGACCGAATGGTTCCCCCAACAGTAGGATGAAAGTGAGTTTTCGTGGCCACTGCAGAATGGGAGGAAGGCTTTACGCTGGGGTGTCCAATCTTTTCTCTTCCCTGGGCCACACTGGAAGAAGAGGAATTGTCTTGGGCCACACATTAAAAATCTCATCTTTTTTTTGTTTTTTCTTTTTGTGAGACGGAGTCTTGCTCTGTTGCCCAGGCTGGAGTGCGGTGATGTGATCTCAACTCACCACACACAACCTCTGCCTCCCGGGTTCAAGTGATTCTCTTGCCTCAGCCTCTCGAGTAGCTGGCATTACAGGTACGCACCACTGCGCCCGGCTAGTTTTTTTATTTTTCTTAGTAGAGACAGGGTTTTGCCTTGTTGGCCAGGCTGGTCTTGAACACCTGACCTCGTCATCCACCCACCTTGGCGTCTCAAAGTGCTGGGATTACAGGCATGAGCCACCGTGCCCAGCCCATAACGTTTTAAGAAAGTTTATGAATTTGTGTTGGGACTCATGCAAAGCCATCCTGGGCTGCATGCAGCCCACGGGCCATGGGTTGGACAAGCTTGTTTTGTGCCACTAAATAGTTATTTGTAATTTGTGCTGGAAAGTCAGGGTTTGACAGGTGGACGGCACTGTCTCTGAATGGAAAGGTCCACGTGTGGGGATGAGGAAGCCTCACTCATGAGCACCCATCACAGAGCTCCCGTGCCTCCAGCAGTGGGGAGGGCAGGCCTGACGCTGCCACTTCAACATTTTATCTGGAATGGTTTTTTTTTTGAGACGGAATTTCGCTCTCGTTGCTCAGGCTGGAGTGTGATGGCACAATCTCAGCTCACTGCAACCTGTGCCTCCCAGGTTCAAGCGATTCTTCTGCCTCAGCCTCCTAAGTAGCTGGGGTTACAGGCACTTGCCACCACGCCTGGCTAATTTTTGTATTTTTAGTAGACGTGGGGTTTCACCGTGTTGGCCAGGCTAGTGTTGAACCCCTGACCTCAGGTGATCCGCCTGCCTTGGCCTCCCAAAGTGCTGGGATTACAGGCATGAGCCTCCGTACCCGGCCTTTTAGCTGGAATTAAAAAAAAAAAAAAATCAAATGTAGCCCAGCTGAAGCCATTAAGGGGATTGTTGCCAGTTTTAACCATGGGAAATCTGCATTCGTGTGCATGTAATGAGCTCTGCAGAGATTCAGCAAGGCAGAAGAGCAGATGCCCTTGGCCGTCAAGGGCACAGTGTCCAGTGGAAGCCAGCCGAGTGGCTGCAGGGTCTTGGACTCACGGCCGTGGCCCCAACTTGTTGTTGGCCATGCTGCCCTGAGCCCAAACCCCATTCCTCCAGCCTATCCCTGTTTCTAGTAGCTCTCTCTCAGGCTTTCTTCAGTCTCCCTAACTTCCTTTTAAAGTGTTAAATATAGCACAGCACAGAAGTGTATGAAAGGGAGAAGAATATGTAAGTTGGACAGTAAATAACAATGTCATTGACTCCTAGGGAGCTCAGAAATAGGTCTGTGCTGTGCCCGGATGGTGCCTCCGTGCCTGGGGATCTGGAAGGGTGGAGCCAGACCCAGAGCAGCCGCTTCCCCGCGGGCCTCTCCCGACACTGTAAGGCCGCCGGTGCCACAGGCAGCGCCGAAAGGGGCTTGTGTTTCGGTGACATTTCCCTGAAGTCCAGGCATGGGGGTTTTGTAAATGAGGGCTTTGCCTGCCTTGTTCTCTAGTGTCAGCCTAACATTCACATGAGCCAGATCAGCCTGGCCAGACCCAAGGCAGCTCAGTCAGCTGTTCTGCATCAGAGGGCAGATTCCAAAGCCGGACCTGTGTCCCGCCGTGGCCGAGTGAGCGAGGGTTGCTGGTGTCTTTGGGATACTCGGGAGCAGCCCGCCATCCCCACGTCCCCAGGGAACTCTTCGGAGCACGGCCGGCAGTGTGGAAGCCCCCAGAAACGCAGCCTCAGAGTCTCCCGAGGGAGCTGGGGGTGTGGTGAGACGGGAGGGGCGGCCAGGTGCCCAGGACAGGGTGAAGCGGCACTGGTGGGGCAGGCTGGGAAAAGCACAGAGGTGGCTGCGCATTCCCACCTCAGCAGGACCCAGCCTGACCAGCGGGACCCAGCCTGACCAGCGGGATGAGGTGTGTGGGCTTTCGGGGGCAGGGGTGGGGCAGGTTGTAAATTTGATTTTGCCCGATGCTTCCTCAGAGATCTGTATCATGGTCATTTCATAGAAACGGCAAACTCTGTCCCAGCTCAAAAAGATGCTATTAGACTAATCCTTTGATCTCCTTACGCGTGCGGCTCAGCTTTCAGCTAAATCTGCTTGATTTTATGAGGGTTTTCTCTTATTTCTGTTGCTTCCTCAAGGGAGAGTAATCCAGTCTAATTTACATTTCTCTTACTTTTAAGCTGAGCTGCTGCACCCTCACGGGACACAGTCATGGGGAGCCCTCTGCCCCATGGTGGGCGTCGGTGAAGCCACAGTGGTCCTGGGGGCAGACCTCAAGGGTGCGCAGCAGCAGCCCCCGGGCCCCTTCTATCTGAGCCCCGCCTGGCCCTGCCTGCCCTGTGTCGGGGGCTTTGTATTTCAGCCTCCATGCAGGGTGACGCTGGGGCTCCCCAGCGTCCAGTTCACAGCTTCAGGGTCCAGCAGGTTCTCCTGAAGCCCCGTCCACCACCGGCTTCCTGCTCACTCTCCCCTGTGTCTCTCCAGAGGGGCCAGGCCTATGGAACGAGGCGGCTGCTTCACCTGAACTCACCGCAGTGCCGGGAAAGGAGCCTCTGGGACGAGACCCAGGAGTGGATCTGCAAAGGGTACTCAGGGTTCTCCCAGCGGCTCTGAACCCCAAGGCCAAGTCGCCCTCCAGTCACCTGGCTCCTGAAGCAAGCGGAGGCCCCTGTGGCCACAGTCAGTTCAGGAGTGATGGTGACATGGAGTCGGCTCCAACGAGGCTCCTGGCAGCGTTCACATCCTCTGAGAATAAGTCATAAAGAAAGCACTCCCCGTGAGATACACACTCCACCAGGCCGCCTCCAACCACAGCCTCAACTCCATCCTGGGTGTGTCTAGGTTTTCTTTTTTATTATTATTATTTTGTATCGTTCCAGACATGTTCTCCCTCTGTCACCCAGGCTGGAGTGCAGTGGTGCGACCTCAGCTCACTGCAACCTCCACGTCCTAGGCTCAAGCGATCCTCCCACCTCAGCCTCTCTAGTAACTGAGAGGTGCATGCCACCATGCCCAGCTAATTTTTTTTTGTTGTTGTTGTTGAGACGGAGTCTCGCTCTGTCGCCCAGGCTGAAGTGCAGTGGCCAGATCTCAGCTCACTGCAAGCTCCGCCTCCCGGGTTCACGCCATTCTCCTGCCTCAGCCTCCCAAGTAGCTGGCACTACAGGCGCCCGCCACCTCGCCCAGCTAGTTTTTTGTATTTTTTTTTTTTTTAGTAGAGACGAGGTTTCACTGTGTTAGCCAGGACGGTCTTGATCTCCTGACCTCGTGATCTGCCCGTCTCGGCCTCCCAAAGTGCTGGGATTACAGGCTTGAGCCACCGCGCCCGGCCTGCTAATTTTTTTATATATATATAGACAGGGTTTTGCCATGTCACCCATGCTGGCCTTAAACTCTTGGGCTCAAGCGATGCTCCCGCCTCAGCCTCCCAAAGTGCTGGGATTACAGGTATAGCCACAATGCCTGGCCAGTATCTAGGTTTTCAAGTTAGACTTAGCTTTATTTGCAGAAAGAATAATGAATACATTATTAGCTTATTCTTTGATGGTTAAAAAATTAATAGGCATTGGCAGGCAGCGGTGGCTCACACCTGTAATCCCAGCATTTTGGGAGGTCGAGGCGAGCGGATCACGAGGTCAGGAGATGGAGACCATCCTGGCTAACACGGTGAAACCCCATCTCTACTAAAAATACAAAAAACTAGCCGGGCGAGGTGGCGGGCGTCTGTAGTCCCAGCTATTCGGGAGGTGGAGGCAGGAGAATGGCGTGAACCTGGGAGGCGGAGCTTTCAGTGAGCCAAGATCTGGCCACTGCACTCCAGCCTGGGCGACAGAGCGAGACTCCGTCTCAAAAAAAAAAAAAAAAAAAAAAAAAATTAATAGGCATTTTATATGTGATCTTATGGTCTTACTCTTGGTTGGCTGTTCTGAAGGAGTGGCTTTGTTATCTGTAATTTGTCTAATTTAAAAATCAATTATAATGAAACCAGCATATGTGATTCACAAGGCTTTTTTTCCACCTGGACCAAAGTACACCAGCTATTGTGTTGCCAGAGGTGTGTTCCCATTGTGTGATGTGCAGGTGGGGGCCCCTGCAGCAAGGAAGGCCAGCCCGGAAACCCCTTCGCAGTCTGTGCTGAGGGTGCTCTGCTGCAGTCTCCTCTTCTGCCCGCCCGCAGCCCAGAGAACTCTGAATGCCAGTGGCAGTGCCACTGCTCGGCAGCATGCGCTTCTCGGGGTGTCCGGGCAGGCCTGGGCACTTCTGCCCTCTGTGCCGTCCACAGTCCTGTGATTTCCTGACGGTTTCCTGAAAGTACAGAATGGACTCATCAATGTCCTTGGCAGCAGAAACGCGGTGTCTTGTCCTAACCTTCTGCAACGCAACTCACCTCTTCCACAGTAATGAATGGGTATTTTTTTATTTTATTTTTATTTTTTGAGACAGTCTCGCTCTGTCGTGCAGACTGGAGTGCAATGGTGTGATCTCGGCTCACTGTAACCTCTGCCTCCCGGATTCAGGCAATTCTTCTGCCTCAGCCTCCCGAGTAGCTGGGACTACAGGTGCCCGCCGCCACGCCCAGCTAATGTTTGTATTTTTAGTACAGATGGGGTTTCACCATGTTGGCCAGGCTGGTTTCGAACTCCTGACCTTATGATCCGCCCTCCTCGGCCTCCCAAAGTGCTGAAATTACAGGCGTGAGCCACTGTGCCCGGCCAATGAATGGTTATTTTTAAAAATAAACGTATTTCGGGATAATTTTAGGTTTACAGAAAAGTTGCAGAGTGAGCACAGAGGATCCCTTCTGCCACTCCGCAGCCTCCTTTCTGTAACTTCTGAGTCCACAGGGCGTGGCTGTTGTAGCTCAGAATCCAGCACTGGGTGTCACTGTGAACTCCAGACTTTGAATTTCACTATCAACATCCTGTTTCTGCTCCAGCACCTTGTCCCCGCTGCCACGTGTGGGAGATGGCCTCCCGTGTGCCATTTACCCAGCACCCTCAGGCCTGTGACGGTCTCTCAGTCTTTCCTTGTCTTCCGTGCCCTGCAGTTCTGAGGGGTCTGGCCAGGCAGTTTTGTCCAGGTGCCCCAACCCAGGCTTGTCTTGTGCTTTCTGGTGGGGGTGGATGACAGGTTTCAGGGAGGAGTGCCGCCGCCTGTCTTACACCACTGGGGCGTCTCTGACATCCAAGTGACATTACAGACAGCTCTGACCTTCCTCACCAGAGTCAGGGTGTCTGCGGCTGTCTCCTTGGTAACAGGGCTGCTTCTCCCCTTGCACATTTAGTCAGGGGGCAAGTCCACGGCCGGGGGCTCCTCCTAGACAGGGGAGGACCGGAAGAGCTTGGACTTGTATTTATTTATTTGATCATTTGTTTGTATCAGGATGGGCTCATTTTATATATGTTTTAAACTCTGAGCTAGAATACAATACTACCTTTTTTGTGATTCACACTATCTGTCCTTGGCCCTGGGGAGCTCCTGCAGTCAGCTCCTGGGTCCCCTGACGCACCCCCATCAACAGATTTTTCATTTTGGGCCACGTCCTGACTTCTGGCACTGTAGGGTGCTCTAGGCTCCTCCTGCATTCCCTGCCCTGGCCCGGGAACCAGCCCCTTCTCCAAGGAGCCCAGATCCTTTTACTGGAGAGTCTTAGAGAGTGAGGCCTGGGTGCCAGGTGGGTCCGGTGCTGCTGGCATGTTGTCGCTTGGAGGCCGTCAGCTGCAGAGCAGGGACGAGGGTGTCACCTGTGTCACCCTCGTATGAACGTCTCCGCAGCCGTTTCTGTATCTGTGAAGAGAACATGAGTTCATGCTACTGCCTCTGACTCTAATTCAGACCCCAAAACTCCTTCTAACCTTCCTAAAAAGTTATTTTTTTGTTTTTTTTTTTTTTAAAAAAAAGGTTGTGCAAAGGGCGTACTGCGAAAGGGCCAAGCGGTTGAAAGTCCCAGCTGAGGCCAAAGAGGTGCCCGCGAGGCAACAGGACAGGCTTTCCGTTCAGTTCAGGGGTGCTGTCCTCCAGGAACTATGCTGGGGGGCAAGTACAGGACGTCCTGGTGTGTGGTGCACAGGGACTGCTGGACGCGGAGCCTCGTGCCCTTCTCAGCGTGGGGGCACGCCGACCACGCTCCCGCCAGCCTCCCACCCCACCTGACCCAGGTCTCTGAGGGGCTGGACCCGGCCATCCACAGAGCAGCCCAGGATGTTAATAAAGCTACAGAGGCTGTGTTCTTCTTCGAGAAACTTCTGTGTGGTTACAGACTTTTCAAGAAATATTTTGTCATTTAAAGTAGAGGCACAGGCCAGGTGTGGTAGCTCATGCCTGTAATCCCAGCACTTTGGGAGGCCGACTCAGCTGGATCATTTGAGGTCAGGAGTTTGAGACCAGCCTGACCAATATGGTGAAATCCCACGTGTACTAAAAATACAAAAATATTAGCTGGGCGTGGTGGTGCGTGCCTGTAGTCCCAGCTGTGGGGAGGCTGAGGCACAAGGATCGCTTGAACCCAGGAGGCGGAGGTTGCAGTGAGCCAAGATCGCGCCACTGCACTCCAACCTGGGCAACAGAATGAGACTCCCATCTCAAAAATAAATAAATAAATAAATAAATAAATAAATAAATAAAAGGCTGGGCGCAGTGACTCAAGCTTGTAATCCCAGCACTTTGGGAGGCCGAGGCAGGTGGATCATGAGGTCAAGAGATCAAGACCATCCTGGCCAACATGGTGAAACCTTGTCTCTACTAAAAAAAAAAAAAAAAAAAAAAATAGTCAGATGTGGTGGCAGGTGCCTGTAGTCCCAGCTACTCAGGAGGTTGAGGCAGGAGAATCACTTGAACCCAGGAGGCGGAGGTTGCAGTGAGCCAAGATCGTGCCACTGCACCCCAGGCTGGCAACAGAGTGAGACTCCATCTCAAAAAAATAAAAAATAAATAAATAAATAAATAAAGTAGAGGCAGGGGACAACCTAAATTAGTACCAAAACGCCTCCTGTTTTCTGAAGTGAGTGAATGTTGGAGCTCTGAATGTCTTACAACTGGAAAAATGCTAAAGATCACGTTTGCGAAGAAGGGAGGCAAGCATCAGAACAGAGCCTCAGAGCCGGGCTGCGCGCGCAGGAACCGCGAGGCCGCGCTGGGGTCGTTTCCGGAGCTGCTTGCAGACGCTGCCACTCACCCACTGGCCACGGCCTCTCCCGCAGTGCCTGCGGATGATCTGGGCGCGTACCGGGCGTGCGGGTCCCGGCGCCGAGGCCTCTCCTAGGCCCGGTGGCCTTCTCCGTCTCCGAGAGCATTGACATTGACGGCGGAACTCACAACCGTCAAGCACCTTAGTCATGCCACAAACGTTAATCATTGACAGCATGTTGATCTATGCGCTGATTAGAAGGAAAAGCTGCAGTAATGTAATTCCAGGAGAAAGTACACAAACCTCTGGTGTCATCTTTCTTTTTTCTTTTTTTTTTTGAGATGGAGTCCCGCTCTGTCGCCCAGGCTGGAGTGCAGTGGCCGGATCTCAGCTCACTGCAAGCTCTGCCTCCTGGGTTCAAGGGATTCTCCTGCCTCAGCCTCCCGAGTAGCTGGGACTACAGACGCCCGCCACCTCGCCCGGATTATTTTTTGTATTTTTAGTAGAGACGGGGTTTCACCGTGTTAGCCAGGATGGTCTCGATCTCCTGGTCTCGTGATTTGCCTGCCTCAGCCTCCCAGAGTGCTGGGATTACAGGCGTGAGCCACCGCCCACCGCGCCCAGCCCCATGTCATCTTTTCAATCCACCACAGAAGCCGGCTCGGGTGGGGGGTGGGGATGTCGGCTGTGGTGCCGCCGCGGCAGTTTGGGACACACGCCTGCCACGGTGCACCCAGGCTGGCGCCACCCAGGCTACCTGCTCAGGAGTGTTGGGAGTGGTGGACTCCTGAGTTTGATTTTCTGTGCTGGCCTGGCTGGAGTGAAGCTCTTTGGAGTTTGGAGAAAGATTTCCATGCTGATTTCCCTTTTTTTTTTTTTTTTTGAGACGGTGTCTCGCTCTGTCACCCAGGCTGGAGTGCAGTGCGGCAGTCTCCGGGTTTCACCGTGTTAGCCAGGATGGTCTCGATCTCCTGACCTCGTGATCTGCCTACCTCAGCCTCCCAAACTGCTAGGATTACGGGCGTGAGCCACCACGTCCGGCCCTGATTTTCCTTTTTTTTTTTTTTTTTTTGAGATGGGAGTCTCACTCTGTTGCCCAGGCTGGAGTACAGTAGTGCGATCTCAGCTCCCTGAAACCTCTGCCTCCCGGGTGCAAGTGATTCTCCCACCTCAGCCTCCCAAGTAGCTGGGATTACAGGTGGCCACCACCACACCCAGCTAATTTTTGTGTTTTTAGTAGAGACGAGATTTCACAATGTTGGCTGTGCTGAACTCCTGACCTCAGGTGATCCATCTGCCTCGGCCGCCCAAAGTCCTGGGATTACAGGTGTGAGCCACTGCTCCCGGGCCATGCTGATCTTCCAGTGAATGAATGTAGGGGGCAAACTGCACTGAGGCTAGGAAAGAGCTGATTCTGGAGGTGACGAGGATGTTCTGAGCAGCACTGGGGCAGAGGCGGAGTCAGGAGTCCAGTGGGCAGACCTCAGGGCCTCCCGCCTGCACCTGCCTCTGTCCCCAGTGTCTCAGGGGCTCTCCGCAGCCACGTCACTGACCAGCCTCTTGTGTCCTTCTTGCAGCAGTCCTGCGTTAACTGCGGCCGGGAGGCTATGAATGAGTGTACGGGCTGCCACAAGGTCAACTACTGCTCCACCTTCTGCCAGCGCAAGGTAGGCCTCACCCACACCACGCTCAGTGCCCCTGCCTCTTCCCTCGCTGCAAAGACCCCTGGGTGGCCCTCCCTCCCCGTGTGCTCCTGGTGCCTTGGACCTCGCCTGACTCCCCTCCCTGTCCCTCCCTCTGGGAATCCGGGGCTGCTGCTTGGCTCCGTGAAGACCCTGCAGGAGGCTCACATGAGCCATGCCAGGTAGTGCTCTCATGGGAGGCCCTACAAGTGGTGGCCAGAAACCCTGAGGGTTGCTGGTCAGTGCTTCCCAGCTGTCCACACCCCTGCAGAGCCACACAAGAGAGACTGTCCATGGTTCCTCTGTTTCTGTTACTCAGCCCTCTGCTCCACAAAAATTCAAGAGAACTTTTGTAGGCTAGAAATGGTAGTTCGGGATTGTATAACTTTTTCTACCATAATCAGAGTACTTGGGAGCGTTTAGTCACTCCAATTGTTTTTTTTTTTTTTGAGACAGAATCTCACTCTGTTGCCCAGGCTGGAGTGCAGTGGTGCGATCTCGGCTCACTGCAACCTCTGCCTCCTGGGTTCAAGCGATCCTCTTGCCTCAGCCTCTCCACAGCTGGGACTGCAGCCACTACCACACCCAGCTAATTTCTGTATTTTTAATAGAGACGGACAGGGTTTCACCATGTTGGCCCGGGCTGGTCTCAAACTCCTGACCTCAGGTGATCCGCCCACCTTGGCCTCCCAAAGTGCTGGGATTGAGAGGCATGAGCTGCTGTGCCCAGCAGCTTTACTAATCTTTTTGGTGTTTGTTTTTTTTCCTCATATTTATGAGAGATGCTGGTCTATATTTTGTCCTGCTATGTCTTTGTCTCATTTTGGTGTCAGAGCAACACTGGCCTTCAAATCAGCTGGGAAGTATGCCCTTCTGCCCTCCTTCTCTGTTTTCTTTTTGAGACAGTTTTGCTCTGTAGACCATGCTGGAGTGCAGTGGCACAATCTCGGCTCACTGCAACCTCCGCCTCCTGGGTTCAAGTGATTCTCCTACCTCAACCTCCCGAGTAGCTGGATTACAGGCTTACACCTCCACCCTTGGGTAATTTTTATGTTTTCAGTAGAAACAGGGTTTTACCATGTTGCCCAGGCTGGTCTCAAACTTCTGGCCTCAAGTGATCTGCCTGCCTCAGCCTCCCAAATTGCTGGGATTACGAGTGTGAGCCACGGCACCTGGCCTGTGTTTGATTTTTATTCAGTTCGAATATTTTATTCAGTTGAAAATATTTACCGTGTGATTTTTTTCTGTGACCTGTGAGTTATTTGGAAGTGAGTGCTGGGTTCAGGAGTAGATCTAAAAAAGAAATAGAAGGATACTAATTTCAAATATTTGTGGATTTCTTAAATGTACCTTTATAATTAATTTTTACTTTAATTACATTGTGGTTCAAGAACATACTTAGTATTTTTCAGTACCTTTAAATTTATTGAGATTTGTGTTAGGGCCTAGCTTATGGTCTTATGGAGAATGTTGCTTATATATTCTGCTCTGTTGGGCGGAGTGTTAGATATCAGTTAGGTTGGTTAATAGTATTGTCCAACTCTTTCATATTCTTGCTGATTTTCTCTACTTGTTCTACCCCTTATATAGAGTGAAGTGTTGAACTTGTCAGCTATTACTGTTGAATTAGCTGGGTTTTTTTTTTTCTGACAGAGTCTTGCTCTGTCGCCCAGGCTAGAGTGCAGTGGTGCGATCTCGGCTCCCTGCAACCTCCACCTCCCGAGTTCACGCCATTCTCCTGCCTCAGCCTCCCGAGTAGCTGGGACTGCAGGCGCCCACCACCATGTCTGGCTAATTCATTGTATTTTTAGTAGAGACGGGGTTTCACTGTGTTAGCCAGGATGGTCTCGATCTTCTGACCTCAAGATCCACCTGCCTCAGCCTCCTTTCAAAGTCCTGGGATTACAGGCGTGAGCCACCACGCCCGGCTGAATTATCTGTTTTTATCTGCAATTTTGCCTGTTTTTGCTTCATTTATTTTGGGACTCTGTTGTTAGGTGCATATATGTTTAATTTATAATTATCATGTCTTCCTGATGAATTAGCTCTTTCATCATTATAAAACATCCTTCTTTGTCTCAGTAAGTTTTTTATTTTTTATTTCTTTATTTTTTTTTTTCTTACAGAGATGAGGTCTTGCTATGTTGACCAGCCTGGTCTCCATCTCCTGGCCTCAGCCAATCCTCCCATCTCAGCCTCCCGAAGTGCTAGGATTATAGGCATGAGGCACTACACCAGCCAATAGAAGTTTTTATATTAAAATTTATTTTTTCTGGCTGGGCACGGTGGCTCACGCCTGTCATCCCAGCACTTTCGGAGGCTGAGGCAGGTGGATCGCCTGTTAGAAGTTTGAGACCAGCTTGGCCAACATGGTAAGACCCCATCTCTACTAAAAATACAAAAATTAGCTGGGCATGGTGGTGCATGCGTGTAATCCCAGCTACTAGGGGGGCTGAGGCAGGAGGATTGCTTGAACCTGGGAGGCGGAGGTTGCAGTGAGCCGAGATTGTTCCACTGCACTCCAGCCTGGGTGACAGAGTGAGACTCTGTCTCAAAAATATATATATATTTTTTTCTGATAGTAGTATAGACACTCCACCTGTCTTATGGTTAATGTTTGCATCTTTTGTTTTTGAGACAGTCTCACTCTGTCACCCAGACTGGAGTGCAGTGGCATGATCTTGACTTACTGCAGCCTCTACAGATACACGCCCCATGTCCAGCTAATTTTTTGTATTTTTAGTTGAGACGAGGTTTCGCCATGTTGCCCAGGCTGGTCTCGAACCCTTCGACTCAAGTGTTCCACCCCCTGCTTGGCCTCCCAAAGTGCTGGGATGACAGGCGTGAGTCACTGCACCCAACCTGCATCTTTTTAGAAAACATCTTTTTGGCTGGGTGCGGTGACCCACAGCAGTAATCCCAACACTTTGGGAGGCCAAGCGGGGAGGATCACTTGAGCCCAGGACCAGCCTGGCCAACAAAGCCAGACTCTGTTTCTATTTTTTAAATAAATAAATATATAAATAAACAAACATCTTGTTACTTCTAATTTGTGTCCTTGGCTCTTAAGCATTCCCTTAGAGACAGAATGCGCTTGGATCTTAGGTTTTAATCTAGTCTGATAGCCTCTGCTTTTGTTGTTGTTGTTGTTGTTGTTGAAACGGAGTCTTGCTCTGTCGCCAGGCTGGAGTGCAGTGGTGCGATCTCGGCTCACTGCAAGCTCTGCCTCCTGGGTTCACGCCATTCTCCTGCCTCAGCCTCCCACGTAGCAGGGACTATGGGTGCCCGCCACCTCGCCTGGCTAATTTTTGTATTTGTTTTAGTAGAGACGGGGTTTCACTGTGTTAGCCAGGATGGTCTTGATCTCCTGACCTCTTGATCCGCCCGCCTTGGCCTCCCAAAGCGCTGGGATTACAGGCATGAGCCACCACGCCCGGCCTTTTCAATTTTTTTTTTTGAGACAGAGTCTCACTCTGTCGCCAGGCTGGAGTGCAGTGGCGCTATCTCAGCCCACTGCAAACTCAACGTCCTGGGTTCAAGTGATTCCCCTTCCTCAGCCTCCTGAGTAGCTGGGATTACAGGTGTGCGCCTCCACGTCCAGCTAATTTTTGTATTTTTTTTTGAGACGGAGTTTCGTTCTTTTTGCCCAGGCTGGAGTGCAATGGCGCGATCTCAGCTCACCGCAACCTCCGCCTCCCGGGTTCAAGCGATTCTCCTACCTCAGCCTCTTGAGTAGCTGGGATTACAGGCATGCGCCACCATGCCTGGCTAATTTTTGTATTTTTAGTAGAGATGGGGTTTCTCCATGTTGGTCAAGCTGGTCTTGAACTCCCGACCTCAGGTGATCCACCCGCCTTGGCCTCCCAAAGTGCTGGGATTACAGGCGGGAGCCACCACGCCTGGCCTAATTTTTGTATTTTTAGTAGAGATATGATTTCTCTGTGTTGGTCAGACTGGTCTCGAACTCCTGACCTCAGATGATCCACCCGCCTTGGCCTCCCAAAGTTCTAAGATTACAGGTGTGAGCCACTGCACTGGCACTAGGCCTGTTTTGTTTTTTGAGTTGAGACAGAGTATCGCTCTGTCACCCAGGCTGGAGTGCACTGGTGTAATCTCGGCTCACTGCAACCTCTGCTTCCTGGGTTCAAGGGATTCTTGTGCCTCATTCTCCCGAGTAGCTGGGACTGCAGGAGGGCACCACCAGACCCAGCTAATTTTTGTATTTTTAGTAGACACAGGGTTTCACCATGTTGGTCAGGCTGGTCTTGAGCTCCTGACCTCAAGTGATCCGCCCGCCTCGGCCTCCCAAAGTGCTACGATTACAGGTGTGAGCCACTGCGCCCAGCCTTTTTTTCTTTCTTTTTTTTTTTTTTTTTGAAGTGGAGTTTCACTCTGTCACCCAGGCTGGAGTGCAGTGCAGTGGCACAATCTCAGCTCAGTGCAGCCACCGCTTCCCGGGTTCAAGCAATACTCCTCCCTCAGCCTCCCAAGTAGCTGGTATTACAGGCACCTGCCACCATGCCCATTTTTTTTGTTGTTGTTGTTTTGTGATACAGTCTTGCTCTGTCTCCCAGGCTGGAGTGCAGTGGCACAATCTCTGCTCACTGCAACCTCCGCCTCCCAGGTTCAAGTGATTCTCCTGCTTCAGCCTCCCAAGTAGTTGGGATTACAGGCATGCGCCACCATGGCCAGCTAATTTTTGTATTTTTTGTAGAGATGGGGTTTTGCCATGTTGGCCAGGCTGGTCTTGAACTCCTTGACTCAAGTAACCCGTCCACCTTGGCCTCCCAAAGTGCTGGGATTACAGGCATGAGCCACCTCGCAAAACCTAATCTACTCATGTTTAATGTAATTATCGATGAGTGGATTTGTGTTTGTATTTGCAGTTTATGTCTCATGTCTTGCTCCTCTGTTCTTTCACTAACTTCTTTTCTGTTAAATGTGTATTTTCTAGTTGTATTTTCTAGTGTACCAGTTCTTTTGTTGAACAATTTTAAACAGTATCTTTTAAGTTATGAGTTATTTTCTTACTGCTGTAGGTATTACAATATACATTTTAATTTATCTCAATTTCAGTGGGAGGATAGAATTTCCTCAAGCAGAGAAAGCGTACTGCAGAGGCCGAGTATATACATTCCTGACAGAAGCTTTTTGGGCCCCAGTATAAGCACTCGCTGAGCTCCTTTCACCAACAAAATGAACACTCTGTCACCCAGGCTGGAGTGCAGTGGCGCGATCCCGGCTCACTGCAACCTCCAACTCCCAGGTTCACGCCATTCTCCTGCCTCAGCCTCCCGAGTAGCTGGGACTACCAGCGCCCGCCACCACGCCCGGTTAATTGTTTTTATATGTTTAGTAGAGACAGGGTTTCACCATGTTAGCCAGGATGGTCTTGATCATCCTGGGATTACAGGCATGAGCCACCACGCCTGGCCACATTCCGTTCTTTCAAAAGCTGCCTTCCAGCCGGACCTCCACCCTGGCCACCCTGTCTCCAAGCCTCCCTCAGATCCTGTTCTTTAAAAAGCTGCCTTCAGCCAGGCATGGGGGCTCACCCCTGTAATCCCAGCACTTTGGGAGGCCGAGGCAGGCGGATCACGAGGTCAGGAGATCGAGACCATCCTAGCTAACACGGTGAAACCCCGTCTCTACTAAAAATACAAAAAATTAGCCGGGCGTGGTGGCGGGCGCCTGTAGTCCTAGCTACTTGGGAGGCTGAGGCAGGAGAATCGCTTGATCCTGGGAGGCAGAGGTTGCAGTGAGCCGAGATCACACCACTGCACTCCAGCCTGGGTGACAGAGCGAGACTCTGTCTCAAGAAAAAAAAAAAATCTTAGTTTTAAATTCATAACTTCAAAATTATATATGATAGGAAGTTGAAGTCCTCATATTCTCACCCCTTAGAGATAACAAAAATTTGGTGTTTGGTTTTCTAATGTCTTATTTTTATTTGTTTAGTTTTGAGATGGAGTCTCACTCTGTCACCCAGGCTGGAGTGTAGTGGCATGATATCCGCTCACTGCAACCTCCACCTCCTGGGTTCAAGCAGTTCTCCTGTCTCTGCCTCCCGAGTAGCTGGGACTGCAGGCACACACTACCACATCCGGCTAATTGTTTGTATTTTTGTAGAGCTGGGCTGTCTCCACATTGGCCAGCCTGGCCTCGAACTCCTGACCTCAGGTGATACGCCCACCTCTGCCTCCCAAAGTGCTAGGATTACAGGCGTGAGCTACTGCGCCTGGACTCTAACATCTTACTCTTAAAAAGCGGTGATAGGTCAGGTGTGGTGGCTCATGCCTGTAATCCCAGCTCATCTGGGAGGCGGGCAGGCGGACCACTTGAGCCCAGGAAGTTCGAGACCAACCTGGGCAGCATGCAGAGACTCCATCTCCTGCAAGGCTCACGAAGAAATTGGCTGGTGTGAGCCTGTGGTCCCAACTACTTGGAAGGCTTAGGTAGAAGGGATCCCTCCTGAAACCAGAGAAGGTTGAGAGCTGCGGGTGAGCTGAGGTGGGACCCGGGCGGACATCTCAAAAACAAAGCAGTGATAATTACAAGAAATTCTCATGCCAGGGGACTTGGTGTGCTAAAAATTATACATAGGGTTTATGTTATGAAACCCCCAGCAGTAGAATCACCCACCCACCTGAAAGAAAAGCAGCCTTGGGGCCAGCTCCATTGTGATCCAGCCCCTCCTGGGCCTGGGGGCTGTCAGCACAAGTGTTTCTGCTTAGGTGCTCACTGCCTTTTCTCCCACCTACATACATGAACAGGCCTCACTGCAGTCCCCACTGAAGCAGAACCTGTTCCCAGGAGGTTTGGAGGCTCTGGGCATTTTTCCCCACCCAGCCCTGGTGTCCTGCCTGTGGCCTGCTCCAGCACCATGGGACTGAATCACCCACCTTCTTTTTTTTTTTTTTTTTGAGGGCGGAGTCACCAAGCTCTGTCGCCGGGCTGGAGTGCAGTGGGCACGGGATCTCAGCTCACAAGCTCCGGCCTCCGGGTCCACACATTCTCCTGCCTCAGCCTCCCCAGTGGCTGGGACCAGGCCATACCGCCTGGCTGAGTTTTTGTATTTTGAAGTAGAGAGGCAGGGGTTTCACCATATTAGCCAGGATGGTCTGATCTCCTGACCTCGTGATCCATGCGTCTCAGCCTTAAAGTGCTGGAGTTACAGGCTTGCGAGCCACCAGCGCCCTGGCGATCGCCTGGTGCCAGCAGTTTCTTTTAACCCTTAACTTGAAAAATGTGACACGTGCACAGGAGTGGGATCGCCCAGGAGAGACCCGTCACCCTCACCTGTGTCAGCTGCTTTAGCGCCTGCCCTTCTGGCTCGTCCCCCCCGCTCTTTGGGCTGAGGGCTGAGCATTTTAAAGCAAGCCCCACGCATCATTATTTTCATTTGTGAGGCCTCGATCACTGTAAGTCAGATTTGGATTGTTTCTTAATTGGATTTTTAGTCACTGTTATTATTTCATTACTTACTTATTTTTGGTTTTTGTTTGTTCGTTTGTTTTTGGTTTTGTTTCTGTTTTTGAGACAGAGTCTGGCTCTGTCACCCAGGCTGGAGTGCAGTGGCGCAATCTTGGCTCACTGCCACCTTCACCTCCTGGGTTCAGGTGATTCTCCTGCCTCAGCCTTCCTAGTAGCTGGGACTACAGGTCCGTGCCACCACACCTGGCTAATTTTTGTATTTGTATTTTTATTTATTTATATATTTTGAGACCAAGTGTAGGTCTGTTGCCAGGCTGGAGTGCAGTGGCATGATCTTAGTTCACTGCAACCTTTGCCTCCTGGGTTCAACCAATTCTCCTGCCTCAGCCTCCCAAGAAGCTGGGACTACAGGTGCGTGCCACCAGGCCCAGCTAATTTTTTATTTTTAGCAGAGATGGGGTTTCACCATATTGGTCAGGCTGGTCTTGAACTCCTGACCTCATGATTTGCCTGCCTCAGCCTCCCAAAGTGCTGGGATTACCGGCATGAGCCACCATGCCCAGCCTATTTTAGGTTTTTTATAGACAGGGTCTCCCTTTGTCACCCAAGCTGGAGTCCAGTGGTGCCATCATGGCTCACTACAGCCTTGACCTCCTGGCTCAAGTGATCCTCCTGCCTCTGTCTCCCATGTAGCTTGGACCACAGGCATGAGCCACCACACCCAGCTAATTTTAAAACATTTTTTATAGAAATAGGGTCTTGCTATGTTGCTCAGGCTGGTCTCCAACCCCTGACCTCAAGTGACCTCAGCCTCCCAAAGTCATTGTTTTTAAACTCTGTGATGTTGGCTTTTGTCATTTATTTGTATCAGGCACTGTCACTGTTTGCTTCTTTTTTTTTTTTTTTTTTTTTTTTTTGAGATGGAGTCTCGCTCTGTCGCCCAGGCTGGGGTTCAGTGGCCGGATCTCGGCTCACTGCAAGCTCCGCCTCCCGGGTTTACGCCATTCTCCTGCCTCAGCCTCCGGAGTAGCTGGGACTACAGGTGCCCGCCACCTCGCCCGGCTAGTTTTTTGTATTTTTTTAGTAGAGACGGGGTTTCACCATGTTAGCCAGGATGGTCTCGATCTCCTGACCTCGTGATCTGCCCTCCTCGGCCTCCCAAAGTGCTGGGGTTACAGGCTTGAGCCACCGCGCCCGGCCGTCACTGTTAGCTTCTTGTGAATTTAACCATTTTTTTCTATTTTTCGAAAACTAAAACACTAATTTCTAATTTTGGCTTTTCAGATAATGATTTTTTTTTTCAAAAGTATTTTAACATTATACTGTAAGAAGCATCACATTGGCCGGGCGCGGCCTGTAATCCCAGCACTTTGGGAGGCCGAGACGGGCGGATCACGAGGTCAGGAGATCGAGACCATCCTGGCTAACCCGGTGAAACCCCGTCTCTACTAAAAAATACAAAAAACTAGCCAGGCGAGGTGGCGGGCGCCTGTAGTCCCAGCTACTCGGGAGGCTGAGGCAGGAGAATGGCGTGAACCCCGGAGGCGGAGCTTGCAGTGAGCTGAGATCTGGCCACCGCACTCCAGCCTGGGTGACAGAGTGAGACTCCGTCTCAAAAAAAAAAAAAAAGAAGCATCACATTGATGTTTAAGATGGAAAAATATGCTTTAAAAAAGAACTCAGGATGTCTGATTTTTAAAAGTCAACCCTGGGCATTTGCCTCTTTGCTTGGAGAACTTGATGGAAGCTTCTGTAGCTCAGAGTGAACACTGACATGCGCCCCCTCTCCCTCCATCTGCATAGGCCCCAGGGAGTGGCTCAAACCTGTAGACCAGAGAAAAAGCATCTAGAACTCCTGGGGGCCTTATCCAGGGCCCACATCCTCTCAGTGGGGGCAGCTCCCATGAGGGGTGCAGGCCCCTCGCCCCACACAGAGTCTGGGCAGGAACCGGAACCTGTCCTGGTTGCCCCAGAGTGGAGGCCGGGGAGGGGCGGGCGGTGGGTCTGCATCCGATGCGGTGGTTTGCTGATGTGTGTTTTCATGCCATGTAGATTTATAGTCTGTTACCAGGTAATTTTTTTTTTTTTTTTTTTTTTTAATGAGACATAGTCTCTCTCTGTTGCCTGGGCTGGAGTGCAGAGGCACAATCTCAGCTCACTGCAACCTCCACCTCCCAGATTCAAGTGATTCTCGTGCCTCAGCCTCCCAGGTAGCTGGGATTGCAGGCGTGTGCGACCACAGGCGGCTAGTTTTTGTATTTTTAGTAGAGATGGGGTTTTGACATGTTGGGCAGGCTGGCCTCAGGTGATCTCCTCATCTCCTGGCCTCGGGTGATCTGCCCACCTCGGCCTCTCAACATGATGGGATTACAGCCCTGAGCCACTGCGCCCTGCCTAATTTTGCTTTTTTATTATAATCAGCTGGAATTCTGCCCTCTAGGGAATAACCCGGTCACCATTTGGACGCGTTTATTTCTGCTCTGTGTGTTATGTGTGTACCTGTCACGCCCCCGTGCAGGGAGCTGCCTCTGTCTGACGAGGCCGCCTCAGCTTTAGCACCTCGCACTTCCTCTAGACCTCCGCTGTGTTCCGAAGTGCTTGAGGTAGCAGGGAGGTGGGGCCTGGTTCCGTGTGCTGACCTCACCGGAGCTGTGACTTCTCCCAAGCACCATCCCCCTCTTTCTCTCTGCAGAGCCCCTCTGCAGCCACAGGCTGGTTCCAGTTTGCTTTTTCATCTTTGCCATTAAAAACAGAACTGGGGCCGGGCACAGTGGCTCACGCCTGTAATCCCAGCACTTTGGGAGGCTGAGGTGGGCAGATCCCCTGAGGTCAGGAGTTCGAGACCAGCCTGACCAACATGGTGAAACCCTATCTCTACTAAAAATGTAAAACATTAGCCAGGTGTGGTGGCAGGCACCTGTAATCCCAGCTACTAGGGAGGCTGAGGCAAGAGAGTTGCTTGAACCCTGGAGGTGGAGGTTGTAGTGAGCCGAGATTTCGCATTGCACTCCAGCCTGGGCAACAAGAGCAAAACTCTGTCCCAAAAACAACAAAAAAAACCCCACAGAACTTGATCATGTATTTAAATGTTTTTCTGCATGTCTGATATTTTTTGTTTACATCCCTAACACAAAACAACTGCTTTGGAGAGTCTTACCCTGGTTTGTTGTTTGACTTTTATTTTGATATGGAGTTGTTCTCTCCCATGGGCTGGAGTGCAGTGGCACCATCTTGGCTCACTGCAACCTCTACCTCCCAGGTTCAAGCAGTTCTCCTGCCTCAGCCTCCCGAGTAACTGGGATTAGAGGTGCCTGCCACCATGCCCAGCTAATTTTTGTGTTTTTAGTGGATACGGGGTTTTACCATGTTGGCCAGGCTGGTCTCGAACTCCTGACCTCAGGGGATCCACCTGCCTGGGCCTCCCAAAGTGCTGGGATTACAGGCGTGAGCCACCACGCCCCACCTGTTGTTTGCCTTTTGATCCAATTCCTCAAACCAAGAGAGTGTGGAGAAGGCTGTATTGGAGCAGAGGCCACCAGAGTGTGGGCGCACTGGGGAGGGCATTCTCTCAGTACCCCCAGGTGGGCTCACAGGGGGCTGCACCCTCTGGGGTGAGGGGCCTGGGGTCCACCTTGGGGACCCTGCTCCAAGGCCCTGCTGCACCCACTGACCCTGCGGACATGGGTGTGTCCTCCCTTCCAGGACTGGAAGGATCACCAGCACATATGCGGGCAGTCAGCAGCTGTCACGGTCCAGGCAGACGAAGTCCACGTGGCTGAAAGCGTGATGGAGAAGGTGACCGTGTGAGGCTCCATCAGCCGCCCTGGGAGCTGGGGCCCCTCGCACTCCTGTGAGGCTTTTGCAGGTCGAAGGCCCCCCTGAGGACTCTGGGGGGACGTTGAGAAGAGGGGTGTGGGAAGGTAAAGAAACTTGCTGGACAAGTTATTAACACACTTTAAGCGAATGGTGCCCTGGGGAGCAGACTCCCCCCGCCCGGGCCCCCCGCCCGCTCGCGGAGAGATTTTTTATCCCTGGGATCATGAGCGTCCGGTCTTGCCCACAGGGCCTGTGCTGCGACGCATGTACATACGTGTTGTGTCTGTCAATAAAGTGTAAATAAGGTCTCCCTGCCCCACGCGGGCGGCCGGTTTCAGTGCCAGCCCTCAGGGGGGTTTCCTCCCCTTCCTTCTCCTTGTGCAGGTGGGAATCCCAAGCCCACCGCATCTCCAGTCCACAGGGCAGCGCGGCCAGGCCGGAGCCTCCAGTGCACGGGGCAGCGCGGCCAGACTGAAGCCCTGGCATCTGGTGGCACCTGTAGTCCAGGAGGTCTTCATTCCTTCTGTTCCACGAGAACCTCGTGGCTGCTGGCAAGTGCAGCAGGCCTGCGGCCCTTCCCGCCAGGTTTCTGTGCACCCGGTACCCTCCTGTGCCCAGGCTTCCTGAGCAAGCCTGATGGCCCAGTGCAGCCTGTTCAGTCCATGTGGACGGCTCGGTGGCCTTGGTCCAGGGATCCACATGCAGAGCCTCATGGCCTCCTGGTCTCCCGCTTGTTTCTCATGGCCCTGGTGCCAGGTGGAGGAAAGAGAAAGGACTGAAGCCTGCATGGGACACAAGGGGGCATGTCCAGTGTGTTTGGGCACTGGGCTGGGCCTGGACATGGGACCCACCTGCCCTCCTGACTGAGAGCTCTGCTGGAGCAGCGTCACTCTTGTTCTGGAAGCTTCTGCGCTCATGGCCTGTGTTCTCTGCACACTGAAGGCTCCACGGCTGTGGCTGCACTGGGGCAAGAAAGTACAGACTCAGCAAAAGCTCAGCAGGCACCTGGGGTGGGCTGGCAGCGCCAGGAGGAACCTGCACCAACGATTCTGATGTTTGCCTCTAAGCGCTTTCTGCACCAGCTGGAGCTCTACGAGAGGCAGAGCGGCCAGAGTTCCCCTGGAAGGGGCTGTGCATGGGGGCAGGGCTCACTGGCTCTGTGGGCCCTGCAGAGAACCCCTCCACCATATTTGAGTCTCTGGGTTTCTCAGGACCACCTGGTTTATTCTGATTTTCTATTTTTCTTTTTTCTTTGAGACAGTTTCACCCTGTCACCCAGGCTGGAGTGCAGTGGCACAATCTTGGCTCACTGCAACCTCTGCCTCCCAGGTTCAAGCGATTCTCCTGCCTCAGCCTCCTGAGTAGCTGGGATTATAGGTGCTTACCACCACACCCAGCTAGTTTAGGAATTTTTGGTAGAGACAGGGTTTCTTCGTGTTGGCCAGGCTGGTCTCGAACTCCTGTCCTCAGGTGATCCACCCACCTCGACCTCCGAAAGTGCTGGGATTACAGGCGTGAGCCACTGCCCTGGCCTATTTACTTAGTAAAGTCTCCACCCAGCTGGGCCAAGCCCCTCTGATGTTTCATCGTCCTGCTTAGGCGCACTCGGTGCTGCCCCGTTAGTGCTGCCAGTGAGCAGTGGAGGCTGGAAAAGGTGTCTGGCCTGCTGCAGCACGCACTCCAGATGCTGCCCTCACCCTGCCTGTCCCTCACCCCACCTGTTCCTTCCTCTGACCCTCACCCTGCCTGTCCCTCCTGCCTCCCCCACCGAGATGCTGTCCCTCCTGTGCCTCACCTCACCTGTCCCTTCCTCTGACCCTCGCCCCGCCTGGCCCTCCTCTGACCCTCGCCCCGCCTGGCCCTTCCTCTGAGACTCTACACTGAGTGGCTTTTCGTCCAACCCAGCAGGGTCCGCCATTGCCACAAGGTGGAGGCATCTTAGAGGCTCTGCTTGGCCTCGGCACTGTCCAAGCAGGCGGGCCGTGGGTTGACCTCCATGAGGCAGCAGGGCTGGGCCTGCTCCTTTGGGTCTTAACCAACATAAAGGTGGCAGGGAAGTGAGGACCTGCACCTCATAAGAAGAATCCCCCAAAGCTGAAAACACCAGCGTCTCTGTGCAGAGAGCACAGCCGCAGGAAGTGGCCAAACCCCCGCCTGGTGGGGAAGGCACCGTGGGAGCCCCTTGGCACCGTGACCCCACCAGCAGTAATGCACCTGGCCTCCTGCAAGGCACAGTGACCCCACCAGCAGTGATGCACCTGGCCTCCCGCAACCAGGCTCTGCAGGAGTGGAGTGGGGGTGTTCCCTGGAATTGTGGGGGCAACTTACTCTTCCCTGATTTTCCGTAAAATGGAAGCCGGAGCACCACACATCTCTTGGGATCCCAGGTTCCCACAGCTCCTCCTTTCCAAGCCTGGGAGGCTGATGGCCAGAGGTCGCCCTGCCCCAGGGCTGTCAGCACCCCCAGGACCCCCAGATGCGTGTGCACCTCCCGTGGCCTCCAGCACTGTCAGTGAGGCATGTGTGGGGCCGTGGGTCCTGGGACAAGGCTGGCGGGAGCCCCTCCTTTACTCTCATGGGTGTCTGACAAGAATCCATTGTGACTCAGTCTGTTCCAGGGGCTGGCTGGGACAGGCTGGTCCTGGGAAGTAGGTAGTCAGGGAAGGTGTCCAGGAGGAGGCAGCCGCTGAAGCCGTGACAGAAGTACGTGGTCAGCAGATGGGACGGGGCAGCTGCACTGACGTAATTGGGCTTGGTCGTCTCTCCACCCAGTATTTCTTTTCTTTTCTTTTTTGAGACAAGGTCTCACCCTGTCACCCAGGCTGGAGTGTAGTGGTGTGATCTCAGCTCACTGCAGCCTTGACCCCCTAGCTTTAAGGGATCCTCCTGTCTCAGCCTCCCGAGTAGCTGGGATTACAGGTGTGACACCACACCCAGCCTGCACTGAGTATTTTAGCTGAGGTTGTACCCACTGCTGTAGACTGCACAGCCCAGTCTCAGTGTTCAGATGGGAGCTTGGCACCATGACTGGCCGCCCTGGCTGTAGATGCCGCATCCCCAGCACAGTAAAGCTCCAGCCAGCAGGACTGGGAGGCGGAGGGCCCCCCATTTCTCCCACAGCCTGGGCCTGGGAGAGAGCTGGATCCAGTCCAGGGTGGGCTGTTACTGCACTGAGGGCCCTGGGAGCCACCCCTCCTCCCCCAGAGTCAGGGGCTGTACTATGGTTGACAAAGCCAGGCAGCCCAGGGCAGACAGGCAGCCTGGGTCGCTCTGCCCACCCTCTGACCCTGCTGCCTCCTCCCTACTCCTACCCCTTGGCCCAGCCACATGGGTGGATGCTGGGCAGAGGCTGGCTGGGTGACTGAGCATGGAGCTCCCTCCAGGGAAGCCTCTTGGTGGGACCCCACCTATCACCACAGGCCCCTTCCTGTGGGGCTTGGGGCATCCTCTGGCCAGGGACTGGCAGGAAGCTGTGCTCTGACCTCAAGGCAGCTTCTAAAATGATATATCAGGCTCCCCCGCCTGGGTCTGCTGGGACAGCAGAGCCAGGAGACCCTGTGCCTCATCGTCGGAGGCGGGAGTTGGCCTGGGCAGGGCCTGGCGGCTGACCCCCCCAGCCCCTCTCGCCTCATTCATTTCTTCCCATTGGAACTGGGCATCCCCAGGAGACACCTTGCTCTGCTCGGTGCCATTTCCTCTCCCCTGCAGAGAGGGTAGGCTGGGCCAGAGCACTGCCGAACTGAGTGGGTCTCCAGGGGCCCCTTCCCCCCCTCACCCTGAGCAGGGGGCCGGCTTGGTGGGGTCTGCTCTGTGGGCTTCCTTGGCGGTAAGGGGTTAACTGGCTGGGCGGCCTGGGGCCACTGGGGCAGAAGCCCTTCCTCCTCCCTTCCCCATCAACCCCAGGAGCCTTCACAGCTGAGTTTGGGAAGGAATTTGTTTAATTAACGTACAAAACCGCCCTCCCCATATCCTTGGTCCCGGAGGCCTGGCCACCAGGCCGGTGCCCAGGCCGCGGGGGGTGGGGGTGGGGGTCCGGCTCAGCAGCAGGCACGCAGGGCCTTGCGGAAGACATTGCGGAACTCGGCGTTGAAGACAGTGTAGATGACGGGGTTGAGGGCGCTGTTGACGTAGCCCAGCCAGGTGACCGCGCTAACCAGCCGCGGGGGCACGGAGCAGGCAGGACACAGCGCCTGTGTGATGTGCACCACGAAGAAGGGCGTCCAGCACAGCAGGAAGGCCCCTGGGGGCGCCGAGAGCCACGTCAGCGCCCCCTGCCCCTCCGCGCCTCGTACTCCTCCCCTCCTCTCTCCCCAGCCCCCCAGGACAGGAACCCACCGACTACCACAGGCAGGACCCTCATGGCCTTGCGCTCCCGGCCGGTGATCTTGGCACGCCGCCTCCTGCGGGTCTGCGGTGGGGTCTGGGGTGGGAGCGCAGCGGCTCGGACGGCGTCTGGGGGCGCACAGTTGGAGTCGCAGGAGTCCGGGGGGAGGCCGGGCACGGGCGGCGCACAGTTGGGGCCGCGGAGACCCTGGGGAAGGCCGGGCGCTGGGGGCGCACGGTCGGGGCCGCAGGGACCCTGGGGAGGGCCGGGCGCGGGGGGCGCACAGTCAGGGCCGCAGGGGTCCTGGGGAAGGCGGGGCACAAGGGAAGGAGGGCCGGGGCCGCTGGGTCGGCGGGGCGCGCGGCCGTGCAGCTTGGCGCGACGGGCCACCTCCCAGCGCCGCAGGCCGCGGAACGTGGCCCAGTAGAGCAGCAGCATGAGCGGACAGGGTAGGAAGAAGGAGCACACGGACGAGTAGACCACGTAGTCGCGGTCCTCCAGGCGGCACACGGCGGGGTCACGGCCGCGCACGTCGTTGAGGCCGCACAGCACGGGCGCCGCCACCGCTGCGGACAGCAGCCACGTGGCGCCGATGAGCAGCAGCTGCCGGTGGCTCCCGCCCTGGCGGTTGTAGCGCAGCGGCACGGCCACAGCCACGAACCTGCGGGGAGCGCCGAGGGTGCGCGGGACAGCGCGGAGGCCGCGGTGAGGGCGGCGGCGGCGGGAGGGGCGCGAGGGCGCGGGGGCGCGGGCGGGGAGGGCGGCGCACCTGTCCACGCTGATGGCGCACAGGTTGAAGATAGAGGCGGTGCACAGCATGACGTCCATGGCCATGAGGGCGTCGCACAGGCGGGGGCTCAGCAGCCACGCGCCACCCTGGACCTGCGCGGCGACACCACAGGCCCTGAGGTTTCCCAGCCACCGCGGGCCCTTGTGACCCCCTCTCTTATGGGTAGTTCCAGGGCTGAATATGGAGGAGGGGGCCCGGCTGTGAACCAGAGGCCAGAGGAGCAGGCAGAGAAACACCCCCTCTGCACTCAGGTCTCCCTTTGTTTTGAGTTAGGGTCTCGCTCTGTCACCCAGGCTGGAGTGCGGTGGCTCCATCATGGCTCACCGTAGCCTGGAACTCCTGGGCTCAAGCGATCCTCCCACCTCAGTCTCCAGAGTAGCTGGGACTACAGCCGCGCGCCACCACCTCCCCCCCGCCCCCCGCTGATTTATTTATTTTTTATTTTTGTTTTTCTTTTTGTTTGTTTTTTTGAGACGGAGTTGCACTCTTGTTGCCCAGGCTGGAGTGCAGTGATGCGATCTCAGCTCACTGCAACCTCCACCTCCCGGGTTTAAGCGATTCTCCTGCCTCAGTTCCCCCGAATAGCTGGGACAGCAGCCGCATGCCACCATCCCCGGCTGATATTTTCATTTTTTTTTTTTCTGAGACGGAGTCTCGCTCAGTGGCGCAGGCTGGAGTGCCGTGGCACGATCTCGGCTCACTGCAAGCTCCGCCTCCCGGGTTCCCGCCATTCTCCTGCCTCAGCCTCCCAAGTAGCTGGGACTACAGGCGCCCGCCGCCACACCCGGCTAATTTTTTGCATTTTTAGTAGAGACGGGGTTTCGCTGTGTCAGCCAGGATGGTCTCGATCTCCTGACCTCGTGGTCCGCCCTCCTTGGCCTCCCAAAGTGCTGGGATTACAGGCGTGAGCCACCGCGCCCGGCCGATATTTTAATTTTTTGTAGAGACCCGGCCCGGTATGTTTCCCAGGCTGGTCTCAAACTCCTGGGCTCAAGCGATCCTCCTGCCTTGGCCTCCCAAAGTTGTGGGATTACAGGTGTGAGCCACCACTCCTGACCTTGGTCTCCCTTTTGTTACAAACATGAGAACGGCCTGGGGAATTCCCTGGGGGCGGGGCCTGATGTCATCGGGCTCAAGGAGAGCCCCTCCCCAGCCTGGGGTAGGCAGGGTCCCCGCTGGGCCTAGACATGAAGCTGGCTGCTCTGTCCTTCAGGGCATGAGCCAGCCTGTCTGGTGAAGCTCTCTGTGGGAGACTCCGGCGCATTAATTCATTTGTTTCCTCATCTGTAAGACGAGGATGATGATAGTATCCACATAATTGTCTTGAAGATAAATTATAATTAAAAATATGAAGACCTGCCCAGTGCCCAGCGTAGGAGTCCACGTGGAGTGACTCTCTCCAAGGGCAAAGGAGCAGGCAGCCCCCTTAATCCCTTCCCGCCGATTTGGGAAGATTAGGAGCTTAAACGTCGTCACTGTGACGTCTGCGGCTCGAAAGGAGCCCAGGTCATGCGTGTCCCGTGCTGCTGGTCTCTGCCCCAGCCGCCAGGACTCACCGTGTTCACCAAGGGGAAACCCCGAGTCCCCCCTCCTCCACAGTCCGGGACACCGCGTCCCCAGCTCAGCCTTAAGCTGCTTTTCTCTGGCTGCAGAGGGGCTGGCACCAAGTCCAACCCACCCGAGGGCCAGATCTGGTGTGGAGTGTGGGATCCATCCCCCAATTCCCCCTCGGGCTTCTCCCCAGGGTTCTCAGCAGGGGCCTGGCCCCCACACACCCTCCCCTGGGTTCTGTCCAGCCCAGGTCTCCCCTGTGAGCTGTGAGCCTCCTGGGGGTGAGCCAGCATCCGCACTGGGTGTGCGTGGTGGTCTGTGGCTGTGGCCGTGTGCAGTGCGTGTGTGTGTGCGTGTGTGTGTGTCCCAGGGCAGCCAGGGGGCCGAGCCCGCATCTGCCTGCCTGTCCAGCTGGTTGCCCTGGGGGTGAAATCCAGCTGCCGGGCGGGGGGAGGGGGCTGGCTTGACAAAGTCGCCTATTTCTGGGGTCCCTAGATCGAAGGACAGGCATCTCCTGGATAGCAGACGCCAAGACAGAAGGGGAAGGGAGGAGAGGAACGGGGGTCGGGGGACAGCGCAGCGGGGGGAAGGTCGCGAGGTGGCGGCGGTGGGTGTAGCGCGGAGGGACCAGGCGCAGCGCCCCTGCCGCCGCCCCAGCTGGAGGCTCCGGAGCAGAAAGGGGCCGGGTCGCGCCGGGTCCTCCGCAGGGACAGGGACGGAGAACCGAGGAGCAGATGAAGATGCTCGTGCGGCGGGACGGGGCTCACCTCGGAGTAGACGAAGAGCGGCAGCACCAGGAGAGCGAGCAGGAGGTCGGCGGCCGCCAGGCTCACGATGAAGGAGTTGGTGGGCGTCTGCAAGGCGCGCTCGGTGGCCACGCTCACGCACACGAGCGAGTTCCCCGCGAGCACCGCGCCGATGAGCAGCACGCCCCCAACCAGCGCCGCCGCGCCCGGCCCTGCCAGCCCCGCAGCCGCCCCCGCGCCCGGCCCGCGTCCAGCCAGCAGCACGTCCGGGTCCGCGGTGCTGCGGTTCCCCATGGCGCGCCGGCCCCAGGCGCCCGGGCGGGCGCTGAGCACCGCGGACAGCGCCGGGCCGCAAGCCGGGGAGTCCCTCCCCTTGGGCACGCCCCGGCCAGACTCTGGTCCCGCCCCCGCCCCGTCCCGGCTCAGGGGGGCCCCCGCGGCGCTCCACCGTGCGCCCAGTATTTGCTCATCTTGGAATTTTGCGCAGGGAGAGACGGGCAGGCGGACGAATGCGGCGGCCCAAAGAGACGGGAATGAAGCGAGGTGGTGGCCATGGGCAGGCCCAGCATCGCCCGGTGCGGCGCGGGGTCCGCACCCCGAGAAACCAACAAGGATGGAGGGGCAGCCAGACCAAGCCCTGAAGCGCGCGGGCATCGACGCCAGAGCCATCCTGCCCGGCCCCTGCGTGCGTCCCGGCCCTCGGGCCGTCCACCTAGTCCACCTGGTGTCTGGGAAAACGTCCCTCCCAGGCCCGTTCCGCCAGACGCGGGAAGACCGGAGTTTAGGCTCTGCCCGCCTCCCGGGGGACTCGCCTCGACCTCGCGCGCACCCTCCTGCCCGCGACTCCACGCCCGACCCAACCGCCGACGCCTGGCTCGTACCCCCGCTCTCCAGCAGCCTCTGGTCCTCAGCCCCCGCGACCACCACAGTCAGCCGCGGCCCCACCCATTGCACAGTTGGTCCTCCCGTGGCCGCCTCCGATAGTGGGCCGGCACCTCCCCCCGACCCTCCACCCCCGGGAGGACAGCTGAGCGGTCGACCCTGCTCCCTCCTCCAGTCCCTCCGGCCCAAGACCCTGAGCTAGGTAGGCGTCCCTCTGACCCTGGGCAGGGGGTCCGGGGACCGGACAGTAGGTTCAGCCCGCGAGGAGGCAACGAGAAAGACAAGACAGGCCCTGGCAGGTTCCAAACGTGCAGAAGAGAAAGTGCTTGCAAAGTGCAGCAGAGACAATTCTATGGACTCTTCATCAAATCGGGGTGACCCATGACCTGAGGGGTATTTTCTGTAGTCCTGTCACTAAAGGGGCCTAGAAGGCACTAAAAGGGGGCACCACTCTGTGGGACCCTGGGCGATGCACATCTTGCTCTTGTCCTTGTTTCTGGGAGGACTGGAGTGGAGGGGCCGTGCCAGGAATTGAGGCCCCTGACCTCAAACGTATGGAGGGCACGGGCTGGACGAGGTGCTGATGGGGTGTGCATTAAAGGGAGAAACGAGGGCTCTGAGAAGGAGCAGGCACCGTGAGCGTCACAAGGCAAGGTCCTGGGGTCTGTAGGGGAAAGGCCTCCACCAGGGTCAGGTGTCCACAGACATCAGGTGCAGCCGCAGCCAGGCTAAGTCCCTCTTGTGCAGACCAGACTCCTGCCCGTGAACCCTTGTGCAAAAGAAGTCACCACAGAAGAGGCTGGGACAGTGCAAGTTTTTTCTCTTCTAGGATGGAACCCGGGAGGGTGGCCCTGGGGTCTCCGGCTGGGTGCCCAACGGTGAGTCCAGCCCAGCCTCTGGTCAGCTTAGAGTTCCTTCAAGTGGCCCCCAAGATGTCTGCGACCACCAAGAGTGAAAACAAAGCCAGGCGGAGAAAGGATGTTTGCAGTACACATCTCTGGTACAGAATGCAGATCCAGAATATATAAAGAGTGCTTTTAAAACAATGAGAAAAGACAGACAATTCCAGTTTCTTTTTTTCTTTTTCTTTTTTTTTTTTTTGACATAGAGTTTGTCACTCTTGTTGCCCAGGCTGGAATGCAGTGGCACAATCTTGGCTCACTGTGACCTCTGTCTCCCAGGTTCAAGTAATTCTCCTGCCTCAGCCTCCCAAGTAGCTGGGATTACAGGCGCCTGCCGCCACACCTGGCTAACTTTTTTGTATTTTTAGTAGAGACGGGGTTTCATCATGTTGGCCAGGCTGGTCTCGAACTCCTGACCTCAGGTGATCCACCTGCCTTGGCTTCCTAACGTGCTGGGATTACAGGAATGAGCCACTGCCCCCAGCCTATACTATATACTTCCGTTGTTTATCTGAAAATCAAATGTAACTGGATGTGAGCGCATCTCACTGCAATCATGGCTCACTGCAGCCTCAATCTCCTGGGCTCAAGTGATCCTCTGGCTCCAGCTGGAGACCACAGATGCGTAGTGCCACACCCAGCTAATTTTCTTATTTTTTGTAGAGACGGGGTCTCGCCATGTTAGCCCAGCTGATCTCAAACTCCTGGGCTCAAATGATCCTCCCACCTCAGCCTCCCAAAGTGCTACGATTACAGGCATGAGCCACACACCCAGCCTAAACAATTTTTAATAAGGACCTCCACTCATACCTTACACATTAAAAAATTAACTCAAATATGCTGTCAAGAGAATCAAAAGACACAGACTGGGAAATGATTGCAAATGGCCACGTCTGGCAATGTTTTTTTTTCCATTTTAGTGTAGTAGGACGTCGTTGATTTTCCTGATGGCTACTCACGTTTGACCACTTCGCATGTGCCTGTTAACTGTCAGTGTGCCCTCTTCTGGAACGTGCCTGTTAAAAATCTTTGCTTTTGTTAAAAATTGGGTTGTCTACGCCAGGCGCAGTGACTCACTCCTGTAATCCCAACACTTTGGGAGGCCGAGCCGGGTGGATCACCTGAGGTCAGGAGTTCAAGACCAGCTTGGCCAACATGGTGAAACCCCATCTGTACTAAAAATACAAAAAATTAGCTGGGTGTGGTGGTGCGTGCCTGTAATCCCAGCTGCTTGGCAGGCTGAGGAAGGAGAGTTGCTTGAACCCAGGAGGCAGAGGTTGCGGTGAGCAGAGATCACGTCATTGCACTCTGGCTTGGGCAACAGAGCCAGCCTCTGTCTCAATAAATAAATATAAAAAAATAGAAACAAAAATTTTAAAAATTAGCAAATCATATATCCAGCAAATGGCTTGCATACAAAAAATATTAATAATTCTCAAAACTCAACATTAATGACATCACAAAAAGAAAATTCCAGATGAGTATCCTTTATGAATATAGATGCAAACGTTCTTGGCAAAATATGAGCAAACACAATCCCTTTTAAAGTGCTGCCCGTCAGAGAAGCAGCATTTTTTTTTTTTTTTTTTTTTTTGAGACGGAGTCTCGCTCTGTCACCCAGGCTGGAGTGCAGTGGTACAATCTCAGCCCACCACAACCTTCGCCTTCTGGGTTCAAGCAATTCTCCTGCCTCAGCCTCCCAAGTAACTGGGATTAGAGGTGTGCACCACCACACCCAGCTAATTTTTGTATTTTTAGTAGAGACAGGGTTTCATCATGTTGGCCAGGCTGGTCTCAAACTCCTGACCTCATGATCCGCCCACCTCGGCCTCCCAAAGTGCTGGGATTACAGGCATGAGCCATCGCGCCCGGCTGAAAAGCAGCATTTTTTAAAGGATTATGTACCATAACCCAGTGGGATTTATCCCAGGAATGCAAGGGTGAGTGAACAGACGAAATTCAATGTCATACACCAGATTAACAGAATGAAGAAAAACCCATGCAATCATCTCAATTGATGCAGAAAAAAAATTTCATAAAATTCAAAATCCTTTCATGATAATAAGACTCAATAAACTAGGAGTAGAAACAACTTCATCAGGCCAGGCATGGTGACTCAGCCTGTAATCCCAGCACTTCGGAAGGCCGAGGAGGGTGGATCACTTGAGGTCAGGAGTTCAAGACCAGACTGCCCAACATGTTGAAACCCCACCTCCACTAAAAATACAAAAATTAAAATTAGCTGGGCATGGTGGCGCACGCCAGCTTCTCAGGAGACTGAGACACGAGAATTACGTGAATCCAGGAGGTGGAGGCTGCAGTGAGACGAGATCGCACCACTGCACTCCCCCCTGAACAACAGAGGGAGACTGTCTCAAAAAACAAACAAACAAAAAACAAACACAGCTAACATCATACTCATTGGTGAGAAACTAAAAGCCTTTTAAAGAGACGAGGATGCCCACTGCTGCTGCTTCTGTTCAACATTGTTCTGGATGTTCTAGCCAGAGCATTAATCAAGAAAAAGAAATTAAAGGTATCCAAAACTGGAAAAGAAAACTATTTCTACTTGCAGATGACATGGTCTTATGTATAGAAGATCCTCCAAAAACAGGCCAGGCTCGGTGGCTCACACCTGTAATCCCAGCACTTTGGGAGGCCAAAGCGGGCGGATCACGAGGTCAGGAGATCGAGACCATCCTGGCTAACACAATGAAACCCCATCTCTACTAAAAATAGAAAAAATTAGCCGGGTGTGGCGGTGGGCACCTGTAGTCCCAGCTGCTCAGGAGGCTGAGGCAGGAGAATGGTGTGAACCCGGGAGGTGGACCTTGCAGTGAGCCAAAATCACGCCACTGGGCGACAGAGCAAGACTCTATCTCAAAAAAGAAAGAAAGAAAGAAAGAAACCCCGTCTCTACTAAAAATACAAACATTAGCTAGGTGTGGTGGCATGAGCCTATAGTTACAGCTACTTGGGAGTCTGAGGTGGGAGGGTCATTTAAGTCCAGGCGGTTGAGGCCACAGAGAGCTGTGATTGAGCCAATGTACTCCAGGCTGCCCCAAAATAAAATAAATAATGAACATGGGTAAAGGACTTGAACAGACATTTCTTCAAAGAAGATACACAAATGGCCGGTGCAGTGGCTCATGCCTGTAATCCCAGCACTTTGGGATGCCAAGGCAGGCAGATCCCTTGAGTTCAGGAGTTCAAGAACAGTCTGGCCAACATGGTAAAACCCCATCTCTACCACAAATACAAAAATTAGCCGGGTGTGCTGGTGGGTGCCCATAATCCTAGCTACTTGGGAGGCGGAGGTGGGATAATCACTTGAACCGGGGAGGCAAAGGTTGCAGTGAGCCAAGAACGCACCACTGCACTCCAGCCTGGGCAACAGTGCGAGACTCCATCTTAAAAAAAATATGGCCAGGCGCGGTGGGTCACGCCTGTGATCCCAGCACTTTGGGAGGCTGAGGTGAGCAGATCATGAGGTCAGGAGATCGAGACCATCCTGCCTAACATGGTGAAATCCCATCTCTACTAAAAATACAAACACGGCCGGGCGCGGTGGCTCAAGCCTGTAATCCCAGCATCTGGGAGGCCTTCAGACGGAGCGGATCACGGTGGTCAGAGATCAAGACCATCTCTGACTAACACGTGAACCCCTCGCCTCTCTACTAAAAAGGTCGGGCGCGGCTCAAGCCTGTAATCCTCTAGTGCACTTTGGAGCCCAGACGCATGATCACAAGGTCAGGAGATCGAGACCATCCTGGCTAACACGTGAAACCCCTCGCCTCTACTAAAAAGTACAAAAACTAGTCGGGCGCAGGTGGCGGGCGCTCGTAGTCCCAGCTACTCGGGAGGCTGGAGCCAGAGAATACAACCCGGGAGGCGGAGCTTGCAGTGAGCAGAGATCTGGCCACTGCACTCCAGCCTGGTGACAGAGCGAGACTCACTCAAAAAAAAAAAAAAAAATCTAGCCAGGGCGGCCGTGGTTCAAGCCTGTAATCCCAGCACTTTGGGAGGCCGAGATGGGCGGATCATGAGGTCAGGAGATCGAGACCATCCTGGCTGACGGGTGAAAACCCCCGCCTCTATTAGGTCGGCAAAACTGCTGGCGCTGTGGCTCACGCCTGTCCTGCCTGAGCGCCCAGCGCAGCGACCCGTCGGCAGGATCGGGACCGCGGAAACCCCGCCTCGCCGGCACTGCCTGCCGCCGTGCCTGTGGTCCCAGCTACCGGGAGGCTGAGGCAGGAGAATGGCGGGAACCCGAGGCGGAGGCTTGCAGTGAGCTGGAGATCACCCGCCCCACTGCACCCGCCTGGTGATGACAGACCCGCCTCAAAAAAAAAAAAAAAAAAGAAATACAAAACTAGGCCGGGCTGGAGGTGGCATGCCTGTAGTCCCAGAAGCTATCGGGAGGCTGAGGCCAGAGAATGGCGCGAACCCAGGAGGCATGGAGCTTGCAGTGAGCTGAGATCCGGCCACTGCACTCCAGCCTCAGGATAGATTTATGACTACCTCAAAAAAAAAAATCTTAGCTAGGCGAGGTGGCGGGCTACTGTAGTTCCAGCTAGTCGGGAGGCTGGGAGGCAGGAGAATGGCGTAAACCCAGGTGGAGGTGGAGCTTGAAGTGAGCTGAGATCCAGCCACTGCACTCCAGCCCAGGATAGAGTTTGTGACCCCGCCTCAAAAACAAAACAAAACAAATAAAACACTTTAGCCAGGCATGGTGGCATAAAAGGCAGTAATCCCAGCTACTCAGGAGGCTGAAGCAGGAGAATCGCCTGAAACTGGGAGGCAGAGGTTGCAGTGAGCCGAGATCGCGCCACTGCACTCCAGTCTGGGTGACAGAGCAAGACTCCGTCTCCAAAACAAACAAACAAATAATATATATATACACACACAAAAAAATGGCCACGAAGCACTTGAAAAGATGCTCAACCTCATTAGTCACTGGGGAAATGCAAATCAAAACCACAATAAGATACCATTCCATATCCATTAGGATGGCCACGATAATAAATAAGTAAAAATAATAAGTGTTAAGGATGGGGAGAAATTCACTGCTATTGGGAATGTAAAACAGTCACTGTTAGAAAAAGTCCAGCAGTTCCTCAACAAGTTCCACACAAAGTTACCATATGACTCCGTGGATGTGTTATATACCCAAAAGAAGTGAAAACAGGTGTTCAAATAACAGCTTGTATGTAAATGTTCACAGCAGCACTATTCACAATATACAAAAGACGCCGGGCATGGTGGCTCATGCCTATTCGAGACCAGCCTGGCCAATATGGTGAAACCCCATCTCTACTGAAAATACAAAGTACTGGCTGGGCATGGCGGCTCATGCCTATAATCCCAGCACTTTGGGAGACTGAGGTGGGCAGACTGCTGGAGGCCAGGAGTTCCAGACCAGCCTGGCCAATATGGTGTCCCCCATCTCTACTGAAAATACACAAACTCCGGCTCTAGCATGGTGGCTCACAGCCTATAATCCCAGCACTTTGGGAGGCTGAGGCGGGTGGATCACCTGAGGCCCTGAGTTGGAGACCAACCTGGCCAACACGGTTAAACCCCGTCTCTACTAAAAATACAAAAATTAGCTAGGCGTGGCAGGTGCCTGTATTCAAGGAGAATAGCTTGAACCCAGGAGGCAGAGGTTGCAGTGAGCTTTAGATCAGGTCAGCACTCCAGCCTGGCTGGCCAGGAGTGAGACTCATCCAAAATAACAAATAAATAGGCCGGCACGGCTCAAGCCTGTAATCCCAGCACTTTTGGGAGGCCGAGACGGGCGGGATCACAAGGTCAGGAGATCGGTGACCAGCCTGGCTGGGCAACACGGTGAAACCCCATCTCTACTAAAAAATACAAAAAACTAGGCCGAGTGGAGGCATGGCTCTGTAGTCCCAGAAGCACTCGGGAGGCTGGAGGGGCAGGAGAATGGCGTGAACCCGTGGGAGGCGGAGCTTGCAGTGAGCTGAGATGCGGCCACTGCACTCCAGCCTGGGCGACAGAGCGACTGCCTCAAAAAATAAATAAATAAACAAAATAAAATAAATAAATAAATAAATAAATAAATATTTTTTAAAATGCAAAAATTAGGGGGGTGTGGTGCCTGTAGTCCCAGCTACTTAGGAAGCTGAGGTAGGGGAATCAAACCCGGGAGGCGGAGGTTGCAGTGAGCCGAGACTGTACACTGCACTCCAGCCTGGCAACAGAGCGAGACTCCGTCTCAAACAAACAAACAAACAAACACACACAATATATACAAGGTAGAAATAAACCAAGTGTCCTCAGCAGGTGCATGGATGAACCAAATGCAGTGTGATTTTGCCATTAAAATGAATGAAACTCTGGGGCCAAGCGTGATGGCTTATGCGTGTCATCCCAGCACTTTGGGAGGCCGAGGCGGGCGGATCACCTGAGGGCAAGAGTTTGAGACCAGCCTGACCAACATGGCGAAACCCCGCCTCTATGAAAAATACAAAATTAGCTGGGTGTGGTGGCGCATGCCTATAATCCCAGCAACTCCAGAGGCCGAGGCAGGAGAATTGCTTGAACCCAGGAGGCGGAAGTTGCAGTGGGCCGAGATTGCGCCATTGCACTCCAGTCTGGGCAACAAGAGTGAAACTCCATCTCAAAAAAAATAAATAAAAATAAAGAAATAAATAAAAATAGTGACAGGGTCCTGCTATGTTTCCCAGGCTGGTCTCAAACTCCTGGCCTCAAACCATCCTCCTGCCTCATCCTCTCAAGTAGCCGAGACCACAGGCATGCACCACCATGCCCAGCTTTTATGATTTTATTTGTATGAAATACCCAGAATAGGCAGATCCACAGAGACAGAAAGCAAATTCATTGTTACTCAGAAGCTGAAGGGATTGGGGAAGGGGAAGTAAATGCTTTTTAGATTTGAGGTTTTCCATCTGGGGAGTGAAAAGTTCTGGAACTAAACAGTGGTGATGGTTGTACAATTCCATAACTGTTTACAATGGCTGAAATGGTAAGTTTCATGTTTTGCGTATTTTCCTGCAATAAAAACAAAAACAAAAAACAAAAAACAAAAAAAAAACTCAGCAGTAGAGAACAATTTAAAAACAGGCAAGAGATGTGAAGATACATTTAACCCACTACAACGTGCAAATGGAAACAAGCACCTGGAAAGAGGTTCCGAATCACCCACCACTGGGGAAATGCAACTAAAACCACAAGGAGGTGTTGTGGCAGAGAGAATGGCTGAAGGTTAAAAATAGCAACTGCTGCAAGGTTGACAGTGTGCAGAGAAAGTGAGGCCACCAGGTGCAGTGGCTCACGCCTGTAATTCCCAGTGCTTTGGAAGGCCGAGGCAGGTGGATCACTTGAGGTCAGGAGTTTGAGACCAGCCTGGGCAACCTTGTCTCTACTAAAAATATAAAAATTAGCCAGTCATGGTGGCAGGCGCCTGTAATCCCAGCTACTTGGAGGGCCGAGGCACGAGAATTGCTTGAAACCGGGAGGCAGAGGTTGCAGGTTGCAGTGAGCGGAGATGGCCCCACGGCACTCCAGCCTGGGTGACAGAATAAAACTCCATCTAAAAAAGAAAAGGAAGGAAGGGAGGGAGGGAGGGAGGGAGGGAGGAAGGAAGGAAGGAAGGAAAGAAGGAAGGAAGGAAGGAAGGAAGGAAGGAAGGAAGGAAGGAAGGACGGACGGACCCACGTGGCTGGCGGGGCTGTGATGCAAATGCTGGGGTAAATAGTGTGGCCGATTTAACAGATGGATACAGTGCATGGCTCGCAACCACAGCAGAACATCAAGGGCTTGACGGTCATTTCTCCGTCCTCTCCATGAGGTATAAATGGCTCACAGACACCCGAGAAAGTGCTGGTCATTAGGGAGACACAAATAAAAACCGCAGCCAGACACCACATTGCACCCACCAGCATCGTTAGTACACAACAAACAAAAAGGCAGAAAGTAGCAAGTGTCGGCGAGGACAAGAGCCGTGTCCCTGCTGTGCTGCTGGGGGACGTGTCCGTCTGAGACGCTGTTGTGGAAAACAGTTTGGCTGTTTTCCTCAGAACAATTAACACATCATTACTCTGTCACCCAGCAAGTCCCTCATAACTATACACCCAGAACGCTTGAAAACGGGATTGGGAAGGGCCCTTTGAACACCCGCGTTCACAGCAGTGTTATTTGCCCTCGCCCCAAAGGGGAGGCAGCCCAGGTGTCCATGAAGAGGCCCAAAGATGAACGGACGCGGTCGACGCGGTCCCTGCACACAACGGGACACGGTTCCCAAGGGAAGGAGATTCCCACACAGGCCAGGCTGCGGCGGCGAAGGCGGAGGACGCTGAGCTGAGAAACCAGTCGGTCTCCAAAGGACAAATCCCGAGAGGCTCCCCCTGCGCGCAGTCCCTGGAGGCGCTGAATCCACAGACAGAAAGTGGACGGGGCGCCAGGCTGGGGAGGGGAGGGGGCGTTTGATGGGGACAGAGCTTCATTTTGGGAGGACGGGAGAGTCTGAGAACGGATTTTGGGAGGACAGGAGCATCTGAGAAGGGATTTTGGGAGGACAAGAGAGCCTGAGAACGGATTTTGGGAGGACGGAAGAGCCTGTGAATGGATTTTGGGAGGATGGGGAGTCTGAGAATGATTTTGGGAGGATGGGAGAGTCTGAGAACGGATTTTGGGAGGATGGGGAGTCTGAGAACGGATTTTGGGAGGACAGGAGTGTCTGAGAAGGGATTTTGGGAGGACAAGAGAGCCTGAGAACGGATTTTGGGAGGACGGAAGAGCCTAAGAATGGATTTTGGGAGGATGGGGAGTCTGAGAACGGATTTTGAGAGGATGGGGAGTCTGAGAATGATTTTGGGAGGATGGGAGAGTCTGAGAACGGATTTTGGGAGGACAGGAGCGTCTGAGAAGGGATTTTGGGAGGACGAGAGAGCCTGAGAACGGATTTTGGGAGGATGGGAGAGTCTGAGAACGGATGGTGGGGACGGATGCACGGAAATGTCAGCGAACCCAATGATCCTGAACCCTGCACTTCAAAGCGGATAAAATGGCAACACCGGCCCCCACAACAAAGTCACGCCGCTCAGGCCTTCCCGACGAACTCACCCCAGCCGGGTGCTCCAGGGGCCTCCGGAGCTCCTGCCGCCGCCCCTTCCCCGGGGTCCCCCAGTCCCCCCAAATCCTCCCCCAAGTCCCACGGCCCCTCCGTCCCCGCGCCCCGCAGGCTCCGAGGCTTCGCGGTGCGGTTCCCTCTGCGGGTCCCGGCCCGGGTCCCCTTCGCCCCCCAGGCCGGGACGTCCCCCTCCCCCAGCCGGCCGAGGGGCGCCAGCGCGGCGGAGGGGGCGGGAGGCCGGGCCGGGGCGACAGCTGGGGGGGCGGCCCTGACCTTCCCGGGATCGCTGGGCGCGGCCGGGCCGTCCCCCTTCCGGGCGCCGCCATAAAGGGGCCTCGCGGGGCTCTGGCCGTGGCCGCAGCGCTCAGCTCCCGCGCCCGACCCCGCCATGGCCCCCCGGCCCCTCCTGCTGCTGCTGCTGCTCCTCGGGGGCTCCGCCGCGCGCCCCGCGCCCCCCAGGTGAGCCGCCCGCCAGGCCCGTCCGCCCCCGGCCGCACCCGCCCCCCGCGCGGCCCTGACCCCGACCCCCGCCCGCCCCCAGGGCCCGGCGACACTCGGACGGGACGTTCACCAGCGAGCTCAGCCGCCTGCGGGAGGGCGCGCGGCTCCAGCGGCTGCTGCAGGGCCTGGTGGGGAAGCGCAGGTGAGGCCGGGTGGGGCGGGGGTCTTGCCGTGGTGCCCTGGCAGCAACGCGCGACCCCCAGCTCCAGGACTGACTCTGTTTTGGGGCGGGGGACAGCGAGCAGGACGCAGAGAACAGCACGGCCTGGTCCAGGCTCGGCGCGGGTCTGCTCTGCCCGTCCGGGTCCGACACGCCCACCCTGCAGGCCTGGTGAGCGCCCGCCCCACCGCAGACCCCACCCCAGACCCCACCCCAGACCCTTCCTTCTGTCCGTGGCCTCCCTGGGTCAGCGCTGGTGGCCACCGGAGGCCCAATTCCAGCGGCGGGGCCGGGGTCTCCAGCCCCAGCCCCAGCCCCCAACCCCGCACGTGCTGTCTCTGCAGGATGCCCCTGGGCGGGGCCTGGTCTCCCTGGCTGCCCCCTGGGCCCAGGCCTGGGGTTATGGTTTCAGAACCTGCCGGTGCTGCTGCAGAAGGAACCCTGCGACCGAGATGAGGAAGGAACCCCCTCACCACCTGCCCAGCCTAGGAGCGGAGCTGCATTTGGGGTGGTGGGCAGGCTGGGGGGAGAGGGGGAGGGGTGGAACTCGGCACCAATAAAGGAGAATCAGACCCAGACACTGGGAGTTGGTTGTGTCCACTTGGTGTAATCGAGGCAACCCCTGTGTAGCAGGGCTGTCAGATGGAAGGGGGCCCCATCCACCCAGCCGGGACTGTGACCACACCCAGCTGCCCTTTACACCTGGCGGCCACAGCTGGCCCCTCATCCTTATCTCTGGCATCAGTGCCGCCTCCTGTACATCGACTAAGCACCGCAGGGCCCCGCCCCCCCTTGTCTTCATTAGGAAACAGTCAAGGGCTCAGGGGGAGCCCGGACAGACTCTCAGCTCCTGCCCGGGGCCCGTGTGGTCAGTGTTTCCGGAAGGGGCAGTGGGGAGGGTGTGGAGGGGCCAGGGAGGCTCAGGCGGGCAGGAAGAGGGGAGGGCAGAGGTGTCACCTGGGGTGCCAGGAGTCCACTCTGGCATGAGGACTCCGGACCCTCTGTCTTGTGTGGCCTCAGACCAGTGGCTTGACAACCCTCAGAGCCTGTGGAGTATGGAGCGTGCAGGGCTTGCAGGCGACCGTGAGGGTACAGTGCAGGGTTGGGACACTGAGCCCAGCCCCAGCCACGAGAGGCCAGAAGCTTCGGTGCACAGGCCTGGAGAGGAATGACTCCATCCCCGCCTCACGACAGCCCCTTCCCCGCCCCGACCCCAGCCAGTGGCCTCTCTCTAGAGCTGGGGGCTTGCGGGGGCCAATGAAAAGAGCAGGGCAAGTGTCAAGACTCACCTCACCCCCTCTGTTGGGCACCAGGGCTCCCCAGGAGCTCCCAGCTGCCCCCCACAGCCCTGCCTTAGCCTTGGTCACTAAGGCCCTGTCCAACCCCACCCTGAGAAGCTGGCTTGTCTCTGGGGCAGGCAGGCAGGGGTGTCCCTAGGACACAGTGAGGAGAGTCTCTTCCTTCAGAACCTGCCATCAGGCAGGCAGGGAGGTACTCCCGGCGAACACCCAGGTTCTGAGCCTCAAGGGTTGGCCTTAGGAATTTTGCCTGAGGTAGAGCTTAGGGGAGGAGCCAAGCAAGGGCAGCCTGGGCTAGGGAGGCAGGTTTCAGACACCCCAACACCAACGGCTTCTCTCCAACACCCTAGCTCTGCCCCTGCCCCACCCCAGCCCCATGGCGCCCGTGAGCCGTTCTCTAGTCCTTTCTGCCCTGTGCCTCCGTGCCTGTGGCCTGAGCCCCCTGGTTAATCCCTGTACTCAGTCTAACTTGGGCCAAATGACTGCCCCCCTTCTGGCAGTGGGCCGGACCCGCCGGCCAGCGGGAGCCCCCTTGGCAGAGGCCGGTTGTAAAGGATCATAAAGTGGGCGGCGTCTGGCTGGGGCGAAGGTCGCTGAGGTAGGAACTGCGCCAGTCCTGGACGCCAAACCCACTCGGACCCTCCTGCCAGGTGACAGCCGCCAAGATGGGGTCTTGGGCCCTGCTGTGGCCTCCCCTGCTGCTCACGGGGCTGCTTGGCCGACCCCCGGGGGCCGTGGCCCAGGTCCAGTGTACGTGCGGGCAGGGGTAGGTAGGTGGGGGCACAGGGCGGGGGGAGCCAGGGCCTGGGAGGCGCTGACCCCTCCTCTGCAACCTTACAGACTGCTCTGTGAACAAGTCGATCTTTGAAGTCGAGGAGAACACAAATGTCACCGAGCCGCTGGTGGACATCCATGTCCCAGAGGGCCAGGAGGTGACCCTCGGACCCTTGTCCACCCCCTTCGCATTTCGGATCCAGGGAAACCAGCTGTTTCTCAACGTGTCTCCTGATTACGAGGTGTGGGCGGCAGGTGGGTGGGGAGTGGGGGCTCCCAGGAGAAGGGAGCCTGGATCCTCAGGCCACACCTTCCCCGGGGGGCCCAGGAGTTCTATGCCTGCAGGCATCCACTAACACCCATGCTTGGTGGTGCCTGCCCTAGAAGGCTGGGCCATTTCGGGATGAAGGCTGGGCCCACACCCTCAGCACTGACCACTGATGATGGGGACCCTGGGCCAGCGCCTGCCCCCTTGGCCTCAGTCTCACCACCTGTGGGGCGGGACAGTGACTGCAGACCCGTCTGCCTCCACAGGAGAACTCACTACTTGAGGCTCAGCTGCTGTGTCAGAGCAGAGGCACGCTGGTGAGTCCCTGCCCCACTCTCCCCGCCCACCAGGCCACCTCAGCTGGGCTCTGCCCTGCCGGTCCAGGGCCAGTCTCTGATGACCTCACCTAGGGTGTGGTTTCACATGCCACCCCTCCGAGAGTGATGCTCACATTTCCTCCAGTCCAGACTCTGCCCTGAACTGTGGCGTCCCCGTCACTGATCCCTTGTCCAGCAGATACCCCCACCCAGTGTGCCCAAGACTCCCACCCACTCCCTCAACCACCACTGCCAGGGAGGCACAAGGGAGGTACCTTTATCCTGCCAGCCACTGGAACCACTTTGGTTTCCCCACGTCCCCCGCTAAGCTCCCCATTGGTAAATCACTTGGCTCTGCCCCAGCTCGACCCAGAAATCCACCGTCTGCCCACCTCCAGTCCCACCAGGGCCGGGACACCAGCACTCATTTTGGGAAACTTTCAGCCGGCCCGCTGGCTTCCCCGTTGCCCCTTGCCGGTCCCAGTCCACTCCATGCGGCGGAACAGCCTCTGTGGACGCTGTAAACCAAGGCTGCCCAGTCCACCCCAGCCCTCCACAGCTCCTTTCTCACTGAGAGTCAAACCCAGATGTACTGTGCGGAGGCTCTGCTGCAGCCTCAGAGCTCCCGCAGGCACGCTCCTCCCTCACCTGCTCAGGTCTGCAGTCTTCAGAGAAATCCCAACCGCCCTATTAGGGAATAGTTGCATCCCAGCCCCGCTCCCCCAACATCCTACTTCTTGACCAGCGGCATTGTTTTCGGCTTTATTAAGGAAAATTGCAGAATCCTGAGGCCAGCACAGGCCCCCGCCCCCCGCCCCCACCTACCAGCAGACAGAGGGCTCTGTGCCCACCGCACACCACAGCACATCACCCACATATATCTTGGCATGTGTCTCTGAAAGAGAGGGATGCTTCTTTTTTTTGAGACAGAGTCTCGCTCTGTTACCTAGGTTGGAGTGCAATGGCGAGATCTCGGCTCACTGCAACCTCCGCCTCCTGGGTTCAAGTGATTCTCCTGCCTCAGCCTCCCAAGTAGCTGGGATTACAGGCGCCCACCACCACGCTTGGCTAATTTTTGTATTTTTGGTAGAGACAGGATTTCACCATGTTGGTCAGGCTGATCTCAAACTCCTGACCTGGTGATCCGCCCGCCCCAGCCTCCCAAAGTGCTGGGATTTCAGGCATGAGTCACTGTGCCTGGCCGGGATCCTTCTTTTTTTTTTTTTTTTTTTTTTTTTTTTTTAAGATGGAGTCACCCTCTGTCGCCCGGGCTGGAATGCAGTGGCACGATTTCCGCTCACTACAACCTCTGCCTCCCAGGTTCAAACGATTCTCCTGCCTTGGCGTCCACCCACCTCGGCCTCCCAAAGTGCTGGGATTACAGACGCCCGCCACCACACCCAGCTAATTTTTGTATTTTTAGTAGAGACGGGGTTTCGTCATGTTGGCCACATTGGTCTCGAACTCTTGACCTCAGGTGATCTGCCCGCCTCGGCCTCCCAAAGTGCTGGGATTCCAGGCATGAGCCACCATGCCTGCCAGGACTCTTCTTTTTGAAACATAACCACAATGTCGTCACACCTGGGAAAAGTGGTCACTTTCTACCTCGAATGTTCAGGATGCCGCATTCCCCATGGTCTCTGAAGGGTTTTAACAATGGTTTGTTGGCTCAAGCCTGTAATCCCAGCACTTTGGGAGGCCGAGGTGGGTGGATCACGAGGTCAGATCGAGACCATCCTGGCTAACACGGTGAAACCCTGTCTCTACTAAAAATACAAAAAACTAGCTGGGCGTGGTGGCGGGTGCCTGTAGTACCAGCTACTCGGAGGCTGAGGCGGGAGAATGGTGTGAACCCGGGAGGTGGAGCTTGCAGTGAGCCGAGATCGGGCCACTGCACTCCAGCCTGGGCCACACAGCGAGACTCCGTCTCAAAAAAAAAAAAAAAAATTGTTTGTTTGAATCAGGGTCCACGTTATGCACCTAGCTGATAATTCTCCTGAGTTTCTGTTCATCTTCACGTTTCCTTCTCCCATCTTTTCTCTTGGAGATTTATTTGTGAAGAAACTGGGTTGTCGGCTGGGTGCGGTGGCTCACACCTGTAATCCCAGCACTTTGGGAGGGAGTTTGAGACCAGCCTGACCAACATGGAGAGACCCCGTCTCTTCTAAAAATAAAAAATTACCCGGGTGTGATGGCGGGCGCCTGTAATCCCAGCTACTCGAGAGGCAGAGGCAGGAGAATCGCTTAAACCTGGGAGGCAGATGTTGCAGTGAGCCAAGATCACGCCACTGCACTCCAGCCTGGGTGACAGAATGAGACTCTGTATCCAAAAAGAAAACAAAGAAAAGAACTGGATTGTCTTTCCTCACTTGAGATTCTGCTGGTTGCATCCCCAAGTACCTGCATTATTTTTCTGTGGCGCACCTGCCACCTCCTGGCTTTATAAAGTCCTTTTTGTCTGTTGTTGTAAGTCCTGCCAGGACAGGCACCACCGGGCAGAGATTTGTCTCTTGTGATCTCTGCATCCCAGCACCTAGAGCTGTGCAGCCCCCCTGCAGCCCCCCAACACCACTGAGCGAGTGAGTGGATGGATAGCCGTCGAGGGGTGCACCTCACTCACGATGGGGACAGACAGCCGTTGAGGGGTGCACCTCACTCATGATGGGGAAGGATAGCGTCGAGGGGTACACCTCACTCATGATGGGGAGCGGCTGTGGGAGAGGCTGATGGCCACATCCTGCAGGTGACCCAGCTGAGGGTGCTCGTGTCAGTGCTGGACGTCAATGACAACGCCCCCGAATTCCCCTTTACAACCAAGGAGATAAGGGTGGAAGAGGTGAGGCCAGCGAAGCTGCCAGGGCTGGGGAGGGGGTGCGGGAGCCCAGGGTGAGGGCAGGGGTGAGTGGTGGCCGGGGGCTCAACCACAGCGGGGGTCTACAGGGGCCAAGAGTGTGGCCAGACCAAGCCCCTCTCCCTCCCTAGGACACTAAAGTAAACTCCACCGTCATCCCTGAGACAGAACTGCAGGCCGAGGACAAAGACAAGGATGACATTCTGTTCTACACCCTCCAGGAAGTGACTGCAGTCAGTGCCGCCCGCCCTGCCCCAGCGTGAGCCCCTCGCCACTGACACCCGCAGCCGCCCTCGCCCTCCCAGGGTCTTAGGCTGTGTCCTCCCTGATCCTCCCCAGGGTGCCAGTGACTACTTCTCCCTGGTGGGTGTAAACCATCCCGCCCTGAGGCTGGACCGGCCCCTGGACTTCTACGAGCGGCCCAACATGGCCTTCCGGCTGCTGGTGCGGGTGAGCGGCTCACCCCAGCCCTGAGTCCCACACGCTTGAGGTCCCCCTGGCCCCAGCTGCTTCCAGGCCTGATCTGGCTGTTGCAGGACACTCCGGAGGAGAATGTGGAGCCCAGCCACACGGCCACCGCCACGCTGGTGCTGAACGTGGTGCCTGCCGACCTGCGGCCCCCCTGGTTCCTGCCCTGCACCTTCTCAGACGGCTACGTCTGCATCCAAGCTCAGTACCACGGGGCTGTCCCCACGGGGCATACACTGGTAATGGGGAGGGAGAGGCAGTGCCCGGGGCGGGGCCTTCTAGGCAGGTTGGAGGCAGGGACGGCCAGGATCAGAAGAAGGGCAGGGTCAGGGTCAGCGGGTGGGGCCAAGTTTGGTTGTGATTTTGAAACAAATACAGACTCTCCTTGTAAACCAATCTTTCCCATCTTGAGGGGGTGAGGGAGCAAACCCTGAACACACAGAGAGGAGTGTGGGCCCCAGAGCCAGGCGGTCTCAGGAGCCTGGGGAGGTGGGCTGGGGCCCTGGAGTTCTTAAGGGATGGTGAGATCTCTGCCCTGCTCACAGTCACCACTAGGCCCACGCAAACCTTCACAGCACCAAGGCACCCGGGGCCACCAAACAGCACATGAGAGGCAGAAACGCAGACCCCGGGAACCCCCCGCTTCCTAAATGTCTGCTTAGCCGTCAAGACAAGCATCGTGCAAATGGCACTCAGTATCTCTGGGCAACTTATTCGTTAGTGAGGGACCCACAGGGGTGTGACTCACTGTGATACTGGGACAAGGGACAGTCCTAGACAGGCAGGGATGCCCGGCCACCAGCGGGACTGGGCCCCTCCTCAGCCAGCCCTGCCCTGGCTGACCTTGATGGGGAGCCAGAGGGGCCAGGTTGGGGCCATCCACCCCAGCCTCACGACGTGCCCTCCTCTCCACCATCCTTGAAGCCATCCCCCCTCGTCCTGCGTCCCGGACCCATCTACGCCGAGGATGGAGACCGCGGCATCAACCAAGCCATCATCTACAGCATCTTCAGTGGTGAGTGGGGCCCAGCCCTCAACAATGCCCCGGACCCCTCTCTGTCCCTGTCTCTGTCCCCACCTTGGGCTGGGGAAGCCCCAGGGGCACCTGCCAGCAAGGCAGAGCTGGCTGGGTCCCTGGGCCTCAGGAGGCCGGGACTGAGCACTTCCATCGTCCTCCCAGGAAACGTGAACGGTACATTCGTCATCCACCCAGACTCCGGCAACCTCACCATGGCCAGGAGTGTCCCCAGAGCCATGACCTTTCTTCTGCTGGTGAAGGTGAGGTAGGGACCTGCACGGGGGGCAGGGCAGTGGGGGCAGGGTGGAAGGTAGGGCGGGGGTCAGGGCGGGGGGGGCAGGGCCCCTGCCAAGTCTGCATCTATTCTTCCTGAGCCCCAGGCTTCAGCACCAGCTCCACCGTCAACCCCACGAGTCACGGCTGCCTCCCTCGCCTCCAGGGCCAGCAGGCTGACCTTGCCCGCTACTCAGTGACCCAGGTCACCGTGGAGGCTGTGGCTGCAGACGGGAGCCCGCCCCGCTTCCCCCAGAGCCTGTACCGTGGCACCGTGGCACTTGGCGCTGGAGCAGGTGTTGTGGTCAAGGATGCAGCTGCCCCCTCTCAGCCTCTGAGGGTCCAGGCTCAGGACCCGGAGTTCTCGGTAGGTAGCACACGCAAGGCTGATGCCTGCCGCCCCCACGGCAGCCTTCCTGTTGCCCAGGGTCCCTGGGTCCACCCGGCCTCCCCTCTGTGGGTGGGTCAGGGCTGCAGATGGGAGGCAGCCTGGCCGGGGACTCAATGAAACCCTGTCCAGGACCTCAACTCGGCCATCACGTATCGAATTACCAACCACTCACATTTCCGGATGGAGGGAGAGGTTGTGCTGACCACCACCACACTGACCCAGGCGGGGGCCTTCTACGCAGAGGTGAAGGGCAGGGCAGGTGGGCATCTCCAAGGGTGTGGGGCTTAAAGACGTGCCCAGGAGGGACAAGCCCCTTTCTGCCCCAGGTTGAGGCCAAAAATACGGTGACCTCTGGCACTGCGACCACAGTCATTGAGATACAAGTTTCCGAACAGGAGCCCCCCTCCACAGGTGAGCCCCCATCCCCAGAGACTGGAGGAACAACTGGGCCCTGGACCAGCACCACTTCTGAGGCCCCCAGACCCCCTGTGCCCTCCCAGGGACCCTCCACAACCAGCTCTGGGGGAGGCACAGGCCCTCATCCACCCTCTGGCACAACTCTGAGGCCACCAACCTCGTCCACACCCGGGAGGCCCCCGGGTGTGGGAACCAGCACCTCCCACCAACCAGCCACACCCGGTGGCGGCACAGCACAGACCCCAAAGCCAGGAACCTCTCAGCCGATGCCCCCTGGTGTGGGAACCAGCACCTCCCACCAACCAGCCACACCCGGTGGTGGCACAGCACAGACCCCAAAGCCAGGAACCTCTCAGCCGATGCCCACCAACCAGCCACACCCGGTGGTGGCACAGCTCAGACCCCAGAGCCAGGAACCTCTCAGCCGATGCCCCCCAGCAGGAACACCCCATCCTCAGGTAGCACCCACTCCGTTGCCTTCCCTCCCTGGCTCAGATCACTGGGTGGTAGGGAAATGCTGTAGGAAGGGTCCACCCCAGGCTGACCTGGCCTGACTATGAAATCCCAGAGGGGTCTGTTTGGGACTGACAGACACAGACAGGCCAAAGGCCCTCAGTGAGGTGAACTGTGATGTGTGTAGGACAGAGGCCAGATTTGGGGTCCAGCGAATCCCATGATTCCCACAGCTGCCGGCTCACCCTGCAGGCCCCTGCCCCTCCTGTGAGCAGCCTCCTTGGTCGGGGGGGGGCCCAGGGTCTCACTGGGACACACAGGCCCCTCCAGCCAGGGTCAGCAGAGCCTGAGATTTGGGAGACAGCCCAGGCCTGGGTGATTTCCAAGTGTCTCAAGCCTGGCACAGGTTGGCATGGGGAATGCCTGGGGCGCTCAACAGTGCGGGGGTGATGGCATTTTCCACAGCGATGCCAGGTGGCGGCCCCTCGGAGGACAAGCGCTTCTCAGTGGTGGACATGGCAGCCCTGGGTGGGGTGCTGGGTGCACTGCTGCTGCTGGCTCTCCTTGGCCTCACTGTCCTTGTCCACAAGCACTACGGCTCCCGGCTCAAGTGCTGCTCCGGCAAAGCTCCGGTGAGGCCCAGGGTGGAGGGCAGGGCAGGCGACCCGCAGGGAGTGGGGGACAGGAGAGGGGAGGGCAGAGGGGAATATGTGGAGGCGGAGGGGTGTCCACCGTGGAATGAAGGTGTGGAGAGGCCACAAGGCAGCAGAGACCCAGGGACCCCGCTGACGCCTTCACTCCCGCTAGCAGGAACCCCAGCCCTCAGGCTGTGACAACCAGGCGTTCCTCCCTGACGACGAGGCCAACTGGGCGCCCGCCCCCAGCCCCACGAGCGACGCCAAGCCCGCGGAGGCACCGCCGACGCCCGCGGAGCCCGCGCCCCCTGGCCCCGCGCCCCCAGGCAGTGCCCCTGAGGCCCCGGCAGCGGCGGGAGCCGGGGGAAGCCCCGCAGCGGTGAGGTCCATCCTGACGAAGGAGCGGCGGCCGGAGGGCGGGTACAAGGCCGTGTGGTTCGGCGAGGACATCGGGGCGGAGGCAGACGTGGTCGTTCTCAACACGCCCACCCTGGACGTGGATGGCGCCAGCGACTCCGGCAGCGGCGACGAAGGCGAGGGCGCGGGGCCTGGCAGGGGTCCCCACGATGAGCCCGGCGGCGATGACTCGTACATCTAAGCGGCCCCTCCACCCTCTTCCCCTGCCGCGCGGGCGCTGGAGGTCCCGCTCCCCTAACCCCTGACCCAAGGCAGAATAAAGCGAGGCTCCCGAAACCCAGGCCGTGGCATGGGGCGGGCGCGCGGGTCCGTGCGGGCCCCATTTGCTCGCATCCCCCATCGTCCTCGGCGCTCGAGCCCGGGTGTGCAGACGGGGGTGGCGGGTCCGGCCGCGCTGTCCCCACCCGAAGGCTGCAACGCTTCCCGTAAACCACCTGCTGTGCCCGCTGTCTTCCCGAGGCTCCGCGCCAGCTGGCCCGAGAAGTTCCTCTCCTGCTCTAACCACAGCCGGAAAGGGCACTCCCCTCCCCCAGTCTGCACTGGGGATCTCAGGCACCCGCTGAACTCAGACCTACCACTCCCGACCCTACACAGAGATTGCCTGGGGAGGCTGAAGAGCCAACGCAAATCCCCAAGACGATGGGCTTGGAAGCCAGTAGTCTCAAACATCTGCCGGGCCGGGGGTCCTAGTCCCCTTCTGAAATCTACATGGTTGGGTTGGGGCACAGCATTAAACACCCACCCAGAGGCCTGGACTGAGGCACGCGGGGGTCGGTGAGCGCGTGTGGCCTGAGCAGGAGCCGGACCAGGAGGCCTAGGGGTGAGAGACACCTCCCGGTCGCTTCTCCCAAGGCCACAGCCCAGGCTGGCCACCCATGCCCAGAACCATCAAGGGGTCCCTTGTGGGTCGTCAGCACTGTCCCTGATGAAAAGACACTATTAATTCCTTTCCAAATGTTTTAATTGCAAGAACGTCTGATATTCTTGTCTGAACAATCTAAAGAACCCAAAGGGGGCCGCATGGTGGCTCCCGCCTGTAATCCCAGCACTTCGGGAGGCCAAGGCGGGCGGATCAGCTGAGGTCAGGAGTTCAAGACTAGCTTGACCAACTTAGAGAAACCCCGTCTCTACTAAAAATACAAAATTAGCCGGGCATGGTGGCTCATGCCTGTAATCCCAGCTACTCGGGAGCCTGAGACAGGAGAATCACTTGAACCCATGAGGCGGAGGTTGTGGTGGGCCAAGATTGTGCCACTGCACTCCAGCCTGGGCAACAAAAGCGAAACTCCATCTCAAAAAAAGGAACCCAAACGGTGCAGCTGCCCCTTTTTAGAGGCACATCCACCTCCCCTTACCCACTTCCCTTTTTTGAGACTCAGTCATGCTCTGTCCCCTGGGCTGGAGTGGAGTGGCTCCATCTCAGCTCACTGCAGCCTCGACCTCCTGGGCTCAAGTGATTCTCCCGCCTCAGCCTCCCAAGTACCTGGGACTACAGGCCTGCGCCACCACGCCCGGCTGATTTTTGTATTTTTAGTAGAGACTGGGTTTCGCCACGTTTGCCAGGCTGGTCTCGAACTCCTGACCTCAAGTGATCGGCCGAGGCGGGCGGATCACGAGGTCAGGAGATCGAGACCATCCTGGCTAACACGGTGAAACCCCGTCTCTACTAAAAATACAAAAAATTAGTCGGGCGAGGTGGCGGGCGCCTGTAGTCCCAGCTACACGGGAGGCTGAGGCCGGAGAATGGCGTGAACCCGGGAGGCGGAGCTTGCAGTGAGCTGAGATCCGGCCACTGCACTCCAGCCTGGGTGACAGAGCGAGACTCCATCTCAAAAAAAAAAAAAGAAAGAAAAAAAAAAAAAAAAAAAAAAGCGCAACAAGAAGGGCCTGGTTTTGTCTGCGGTCCGGTTTCGCTTACGTTTGGGGGGTCCCCGCCTTATCCCACTGTGTCCCCCACCTCCGATGACTGCCGGCGCCCCGGCCCCAGGCGTGTAGGGGCTACTTCCCAGAGAAGCGGCTGGACCCTGCAGGGCCGAGCCACACAGGGAGACAGGGCCCACCGCTGCCCCCTCGCCGCCACTCCCTACCCGCGCTGCCCGGGGCGGGGTTCCGCTGGTCGCATTCGAGAGCAGGAACTGGCCGCGCGCGCCCTTCCCGGAAACGCCCGCCTGGTCACGTGACCTCCTTGGCCGCACCTGCAGCTCTTTGGGCCCCGCCCCCGGCCCGGACACCATAAAAGCGCCGGCCCTCCGCTTCTCCGCGGTAAGAAACCTCCCGCCCCGGCGACTGTGGCACCCAGGTATTCGGGACCCCGGACCCACGCGGTGCAGGTCCGGGAGTGAGAGACTCACCGGGAGGGGTAGAGCCAAGGGCTGGGGGAGCCTGATGGATGAGGGTCGGGCGGTGTGGGAGGCGGAGGCGGAGGCGGGGCCCGGGGCGGAGGCGGGGGCGGGGTTCTGCGCAGATGAGAACCGGGCGGAGATGGGATCGGGGAGGGTGGAAGCGCCACTGTTTTAAGTTTCGCTTTCTCGGAAGCCTGGCCCGCCCCCGACGTGGCCTTTCCCGTCTCCGCAGGGTCCGGCCTGCACCGGCCCGGCAGGCCTGGACACTGGTTCAACACCTGTGACTTCACGTGTGCGCGCCAGCCATACCTGCAGTCACACCTGTAGCCCCCTCTGCCAAGAGATCCACACCGAGGCAGCGTCGGTGGCTACAAGCCCTCAGTCCACACCTGTGACCCCCACCACCTGTGACACCTGGCCACACCTGTGGACACCTGTGACACCTGGCCACACGACCTGTGGCCGCGGCCTGGCGTCTGCAGTGACAGGAGCCCTTACCTCCCCTGCTGTAACACCTGACCGCCACCCAACTGCCCCTGCAGAGAGAGCAATGGCCTTGGCTCCTGAGAGGTAAGAGCCCGGCCCACCTTCTCCAGATGCCCGTCCCCGAGCGCCCTGCAGCCAGCCCTGACTCTCCGCGGCCGGGCACCCGCAGGGCGGCCCCACGCGTGCTGTTCGGAGAGTGGCTCCTTGGAGAGATCAGCAGCGGCTGCTATGAGGGGCTGCAGTGGCTGGACGAGGCCCGCACCTGCTTCCGCGTGCCCTGGAAGCACTTCGCGCGCAAGGACCTGAGCGAGGCTGACGCGCGCATCTTCAAGGTGGGACCCCGGCCCCGTCCCGGGTGGGAGGACCCGCCTAGGACCCCGCGGGCCCAGCCCACGTGTTCTCTCCCCCTCTTCAGGCCTGGGCCGTGGCCCGCGGCAGGTGGCCGCCTAGCAGCAGAGGAGGTGACCCGCCGCCCCCCGAGGCTGAGGCTGCGGAGCGCGCCGGCTGGAAAACCAACTTCCGCTGCGCACTGCGCAGCACGCGCCGCTTCGTGATGCTGCGAGATAACTCGGGGGACCCGGCCGACCCGCACAAAGTGTACGCGCTGAGCCCGGAGCTGGGCTGGCGAGGTGAGCGACGCCGGCTGCCAAGCGCGTTGGCATTCGTCCTGCCTGGGGAAAGAACATTCTCTGGATCAGAATTGGGTTTTTAGCAGCCGTTCCGGGAGAGGCTGCCAGCAGGCCCAGGACAGTTGGAGCCGCATCCCCACCTCGTTAGGCCGCAGCACAAGGAAGCTGGTGCGGGTTACGCCAGGCTCTTGTTGCGTCTCTCACCCTGGTCTCGGAGCCTAACACCTGCCCCATTCTCCCTCAGAAGGCCCAGGCACGGACCAGACTGAGGCAGAGGCCCTCGCGGCTGTCCGGCCACCGCAGGTAGTCTTCTCTCTGCCTGCCTCTCCTCCTGCCAGGCCGCGGAGCTGCTTATGCTGACCCTGACTTTTCCTTACAGGGCAGGCCCCCAGGGCCATTCCTGGCACACAGAGATGCTGGACTCCAAGCCCCAGGCCCCCTCCCTGCCCCAGCTGGTGACAAGGGGGACCTCCTGCTCCAGGCAGTGCAACAGAGCTGCCTGGCGGACCATCTGCTGACAGCGTCATGGGGGGCAGACCCAGTCCCAGCCCAGGCTCCTGGAGAGGGACAACAGGGTCTTCCCCTGACTGGGGCCTGTGCTGGAGGTGTGGGCAGTGCCGTGGAGGGGTGTGTGTGGGGGAGGAAGCATGGGAGGGGCCAGTGCACCTGGACGGACACTTAAGAAGGGGGCTGGGGATTGGGGAGCTGGAGAAGTAGGAAGGGACCACATTCCCACTGACCTCCCCTCCTCAGGTCCAGGGCTCCCTGCTGGGGAGCTGTGCACATGGGCAGTAGAAGCAACCCCTAGCCCCAGGCCCCAGCCCGCGGCGCTAATGACAGGTGAGAGGGGTAGGGGTTGGGGGGCCTGGGGCACAGGGAGGGGCTGGGGATGAGGTACCAGCACAGGATTCCCTTCCCGATGCAGGCGAGGCCACGGCCCCAGAGCCCCCGCACCAGGCAGAGCCATACCTGGCACCCTCCCCAAGTGCCTGCACTGCGGTGCAAGGTGAGTGGGTCCTGGGAAGGGGACAGCCTGTCCCTGCCCACCTCTGCCGCTCACAGCTTGGTCTCCACACAGAGCCCAGCCCAGGGGCGCTGGACGTGACCATCATGTACAAGGGCCGCACAGTGCTACAGAAGGTGGTGGGGCACCCGAGCTGCATGTTCCTGTATGGCCCCCCAGACCCAGCTGTCCGGGCCACAGACCCCCAGCAGGTAGCATTCCCCAGCCCTGCTGAGCTCCCCGACCAGAAGCAGCTGCGCTACACGGAGGAACTGCTGCGGCACGTGGCCCCTGGGCTGCAGCTGGAGCTTCGGGGGCCACAGCTGTGGGCCCGGCGCATGGGCAAGTGCAAGGTGTACTGGGAGGTGGGTGGCCCCCCGGGCTCCGCCAGCCCCTCCACCCCAGCCTGCCTGCTGCCTCGGAACTGCGACACCCCCATCTTTGACTTCAGAGTCTTCTTCCGAGGTCAGTGAGGCTCCTGCCTGGGGGGCTGTCTCCAGGGGCCCCTGGGAGCATGTGTCTGCCAGATACTCAGCAGAGCCCTCTTCTCCAGAGCTGGTGGAATTCCGGGCACGGCAGCGCCGCGGCTCCCCCTGCTATACCATCTACTTGGGCTTCGGGCAGGACCTGTCAGCCAGGAGGCCCAAGGAGAGGAGCCTGGTCCTGGTGAAGGTGAGACCAGAGCCTCAGGGCCTGGGGAGGGGGAGGGGAGGCCACACGCTGGGTCACTGACACACGCCCGATGCCCTCCTGGCAGCTGGAGCCCTGGCTGTGCCGAGTGCACCTGGAGGGCACGCAACGTGAGGGTGTGTCTTCGCTGGATAGCGGCAGCCTCAGCCTCTGTCTGTCCAGCACCAACAGCCTCTATGATGACATTGAGTGCTTGCTCATGGAGCTGGAGCAGCCCGTCTAGAGCCCAGTCTAATAAAGAGAACTCCAGCACACACACTGACGTCTTGGCTGGCGGGGAAATGGGTGCAGGCTGAACACGGGTGAGGCCCAGGGAGGGAGGGGACCTCCCTGCACACCAACTCACTTCTGTCTTCACCACACACATTACATCCAAGCCTTGATTCAAAGAACAAGGCCCTTGAGAGGCAGGTGGCCACCAAAGCCACTCCCACCAGCTGTGCTGAGGGCAGGGACGACATTTTCCCATGCCCGACACCTGTCACCAGCCCTCGGGCTGCCACTGCTGCACCCTGCCTCCAGGAGGCAACTGTGCTGAGTGCAAACTTGAGCAATTATTTACAAGAGCACAACGTAATTGGAAAAGAGAAAGTAAAGAGATTCCTAATTCAGAGGCAGAGGTACACAGCAGCTGCTGGCGGGAGACCACCAGAGATTTATCAAGGACACGCCACCCTACCAGGAGCCCCTCCTGGCCACCAAACGCTTTATCTTCCAAGTATTAAATCAATCAAGAGGTTTCTAAAGATAATCCATTTTTGATAAATTAGAATGGAAACAGTGTATCTATAATATACATACAAAAGTGTCCAGTTTTCAACTGTGAGCAAGACAGATGCACAGACCAGGTGTCAGCGCAGGAACCTGATGGTGGGCATGCTGGTGCCCCTGTTTCCCACCACTCCCAACAGCTCCCCGGGCAAGGCCCGTGACTGCCTGGCCTCAGCCCTCGGCCCCCTGGGTGGGCGGCTCCTCGCCGGCCTCTGGCTTCTTGTGCCTGCGCATGTGCCTGTACTTATCCACGTACGCCTTCACCAGGTTGGCCACCTTCACGGGGTTGATCTCCCCACTCTTGCTGTGGCAGATCTGGAGAAAGAGGAGCAATCACCAAATGCCCTTTCCCATCCAGATGTTCCGGGCCGGAGCCCAGGGCCGAAGCTGGGGTCCCTCGCCTGCCCTGCTCAGAAGCAGACCCTGGGTGCGGCACGCAGACAGCGGCAGGGGCCACCCCACCTGCCCTCCTGGCATGGGAGATCCCCGTCCTGCTCGCTATGCCGCTCACAGGGCCACCGAGGGTTCCACGGTGTCAGGGGGAGCATGGGCTGAGACGTCACCAGGCACCTGCTCCCTCTGGGGGTCTTGTTCTCCCACCTGTACGCTGGGTGTGGGCTGGGTAATTTTACATATTGCAAAACACGTCTGCGTGGGCCTCGCAGGCACTGAGGCAACCTTCTTCCTAACCATCTGCCAGGGGCAGCCACAGGCGAACCCACCTGACCCCAGGCCTGCAGGATGTGGCAACACAGCCACCTGCCCTGGCTGGCTGACCTCGGACCTGCATTCACAGTCACCCCAAAGTCCGTGTTGACGAGACAGCAGCGACGGGCTGCCCGTGACCCCGAGCCCCACACACAGGCTCGCGCGCAGCCCACCTTCTGCACGGCCTTGCGCAGGATGTCCTTGTACTCCTCCTTGGTCACCTCCCTCTTCTGGTAGAAGGGCTTGATGGCCAGTTTCACCTCCTCCACAGCACGCTCCTGCATGTGCAGCTTCTTCATGTACTAGAGGGGGACAAATGTGTGACGCAGCCAGGCAGGGGGCCTGGAGTCCCTCTGGCCAGAGGCACTGTGGTTCTGGACACCCTTCCAGTTCCGGAGGCACAGGGACTGGCTTCCACCCCTAAATTCAGCCCCGACAACTTTAGTTTCACAATGAGACAGGAACTCGGGGAAAGTGGGAGGAGGCAGGACTCACCTCTTCCTTCTTGGTTTTCTCTGCAGCCAGCCTGGGAGCCGGGGTCTTCTCCTCTGAGTTGCTGGCTGCAGTGGCTTGACTGGCTGGCTCTGAGGCCGGGGTCAGGGCAGTGGGCACTGGGGCCAGGGTCTGTGCTGCCCCACAGCCCACTAGTGGCAGGCTCCCCTGCAGGATGAACTGGACCGTGGGCTGGCTGACCAGTGCGCAGGGTGGGATGCTTGAGGGCTGGGCTGGGGCAGGTGGCAGGCTGGGGCTGTAAACCTGGGAAGGACACCTCTGCTGAGCACCGTGCCCTACGGCTGGCAGCTCTGCCCAGGACCCGTGAGGCCTCAGCCCCAGCCTCGTGTGGCGTGTGTGGCACGGGTGCCAGGCCACTGCCCACAGCCCACAGCCCTCCAGCCCAGGCACCCACCTGAGAGGGGTCTGTGTCTGGGAACCCAGGCTCCGGAAGCACATGACTAGGAAGGGGCAGCTCGGAGAACGCCTGCCTGACCCCTGTGGGGGCCACGTCCTCCACATCCCAGGCTCCTTCTCGGGGCTTCTGTGGCCTGTGAAACAGTGCCCCTGGGGGCCCGACAGACAGGGAGGTGGGTGCTCTGTGCCCGCCCCTGCCCAGAATGCTGTTTCACGGCTGGAAAAATCCAGAAAAGCGCCAGGAGCAAGGACCACAGAGCAGCCCTCAGATCCACCCCCAGCAGCAAGGGAAGGTTGCGAGGTGTGCCAGCTCCTAGCCACTGATCCCCCACCATGACCGGCTCTGCCCGCCTGCAGGAGACCCCCGCACCCACTATCCCAGTCTTCCCTGGCTCCAGAAGCTCCCTGTGGTGCGCGGGACCCTACTCACTCAGGGTTCCTGTTCTCAACATGGGTTGGATTCACTAAGGGCTCTGTCCTCAGCGGGGGCCGGGGCCCTACTCACGGGGGGCTCTGTCCTTAGCGGGGGCCAGGGCCCTACTCACGGGGGGCTCTGTCCTCGGCAGGGGCGCTGCTCTCCGACTCCTGCAGGTTCCAGGTGACCCGCTTCACCAGGGCTCTGGACCGCAGCAGGGGGGTCTGCAAAACCACCTCCTCAGGCCGGGCTGCCTCGTGTGCCCTCCCGCTCACGGAGGGGCCGTCTTCCTTCCCCACAGGCGCCACATCCAGGGCACTGGGCGCCTGAGCCTTCTCAGCCACATCCGGCCTGAGCAAATGTGGCTCCTGGGGGTCCTCTGGCAGGGGTGGGGGCTGTGAAGGGTCTTCGTCGTGCAGCAGCGACACCTCCCTCTGGATGGCGGCCACGGCCAGGCTGGCTGCGGGCAACGCGGGCTCCGGTGGGAAGTCTCGCTCTGGGGAGGAGTCTGTGCTTTCGGGAGAAGGTGGCGAGCTCATGTCATCGAGCTGGATGAAAACAGCTTCACTTGAGAAATCGTCGAAGACGTGCCCGGCCTCCACGGAGTCGCCATAATCCAGGTCCAGGTCGTCGGGCTCACACTCGGCTGCCACCTCCAGGACAGGGGGGGCCTGCAGGGGGGCCTTGTCTGCCGTAGCCATCTCCACTGAGACATGTGCTTCCCCCAAGGCTGGTGACCTGGTGGGGAGGTCTTCCCGCCCTGGCTCCCCCTGTGCAAGGGGTGCTGGGGAAGCGTCCCTCACAGGCCCCTTCCTCTCTGGGGAATGGGACCGGGGCCTCGGCCGCTTCTCACGGGACCGTGGCCGCCTGTGCTCCCGCGCCCTGCGCTCCGAGCTTGGGGACCGGGACCTCCACTTCCTCCGGTCTCGGGGCCATGCCACGCTCTCCTTCCTGTCTGGCCGTTCGTGGCTGCGTTCCCGCTGGTGCTTGTGCCTGTGGAGCCTCTCCAGGCTGCTGGTGGGGGAGCACTCCCTTCCCCGAGGCCTGGGCGGCGATCTCCTTTTCTTCTTCTTCCTGCTCTCATAGGGCTCGTAGGAAGAACTGCCGGGGCTCCCCGAGCGCGACCGGGACGTCCTCCGGCTGTGGCCCCAGGGGCCCCGCCTGTGCTCCCTGCTCCTGTCCTTGGCTTTCTTCCTCTTAGCTCGTTCTCGGCTGCTGGAGCGGTCGCTGGAGGACCGCCGGCTCTTGGCCTTGGACCGCTGCCTCCTGGGGCGCTCCTCACCCACTGACGGTGACGCTGACCTCGAGCTCCTGTCCCTGGATTCAGAGCGCGTCCCAGAGCGCGTCCGTCGGTGCTCCCTGGCCACCCTCTTCCTCTTGGCCTTCTTCCTGCTGCGGGAGCTGGATGTGGAGCGGGACCGGGAAGGGGGCCTGAGCTCCACCACTCTGTGGGTGGCCGCCTGCGGCATGTCCGGGCTGGGCGGGGCTTCTGGCTGCACGACAGTCACACAGGTCACCGTCCGCTCCTCAGAGCCAAAGAAGGTGCTGCAAGACGCCCCATCCTCCTCGTCCCAGGGCTCCGGCGGAGATGGCCTCCGCACCCGGGCAGCCAGGCCCTGGCTCTCCGCAGGCTCCTCTCGCTCCGTGTCAGAGGCCCCCTCGGCAGCCACTGCACCCCGGAGCTGGGACACAGTAGAGGACGGCCCAAGAGGGGGCTCAGGCTCTGTCCCAAAGATGCTCTCCACTGTGTAGGAGGTGACGCAGCGCACAGCCTGAACCGTCTGGGCCTTCGGGCTTTTGATGGAGATGGTTCGTGTGATCTCAGAGGGCAGGAGGCCAGGGCCAGACCTCTCGGGGCTGCTGCTCGGGGCGCTAGAGTCGGAGCCGGTGGGGTCAGACGGGTCGTAGACCTCACTCCGGAGCGGCTTCGTCTTCTTGATGGAGAAGAGAGGCGAGGGGTTCTCCTTCCTCTGCTCCTTGCTGTCCACGGGCCGGAACGTGTTACAGAAGCCGGGGCTGGAGAGCTGGCTGGAATGGGCCATATTTCCAGGAATATTGATCCGGAAGCTCTCAAAGGTCGACCCAACCCCTTTCCCTCTTGATGGTCCCAGCGGGGCCATACTGCCATGGGAGCTGGGGGCTGGGGGCCGGGAGCTGCCTGTGTGCGTGCCGGGCTCCCGGGGGACCCTGCTGCTGGCCTCGCTCTCTGCCCGCGTGCCTCGCCCTGGCTGCCCGGCGCCCTCCCTGCCAGTCAGCCGGCTAATGCAGGCGCTGGGGATCTCGATGCTTTGCCCGTGGGCTGGGGCCGCGCCCCATCTGCCGCCAGCGTCCTCTCTCCTGATCTTTGGTATCCTGGGCAGCTCAGAGATGTCTGTTCTTTTGGGCGCGGGTTTCAGGGGAGGCCCTGGCACTGCACTGCGACATGGGGGGTTAGAATCTCTGCTTGAGATCTTAGACGCGGCAGAAGCAAGGGGCAAAGTGTGCTTGTTGGTGCCATTGAACTGGGGGCTGGGACTCTGTCTGAAGCCAGGCGCGCTCCCATTGGACAAGTTCCGAGCCTGAACCGACCCAGGGGTTGCTGACGAGTCCGGCCTCACAGGTGCGCCCGAGGTGCGGGCGGGGATGCAGGACCTGCCTTGACAGCTTAGCCCTGTGCTCTGTGGCCTGTTTCCTGAGGGGCCTTGGGCTGGGCTCCCTGAGGGCAGTGCTCGGGGCCGCAGGCAGTCCTTAGATCCTTCTTCCCCTCTGGACCGACTGCCTGAGTTTCGCTGAAAAGAAACTGGAGCTAAAAAACAAAAAAGTCAATGGCAATCATTTCCCACCCACTCTTCTTAAATGTCAGTGGTTTAACTTTTATCACAACTGGTTTTCTGTGAGGTCGTGCACTTTAAACTCCCGTTTGCCTGCTGAGGTGGACACCTTGTCTTTCCACACCCGGAGAGCTGCTTCAACAGCCGCTCTGTGGATGACAAAGTACAGGGCCTGAGGCCATTAGGACGCTATTAACCGGGGCAGGGGCAGTTCCCCAGTAGGACATGTTTTTTTTTTTTTTTTTTTTTTGAGATGGAGTCTCACTCTGTCGCCCAGGCTGGAGTGCAGTGGCCAGATCTCAGCTCACTGCAAGCTCCGCCTCCCGGGTTCACGCCATTCTCCCGCCTCAGCCTCCCGAGTAACTGGGACTACAGGCGCCCGCCACCTCGCCCGGCTAGTTTTTTGTATTTTTTTTTAGTAGAGACGGGGTTTCACCATGTTAGCCAGGATGGTCTCGATCTCCTGACCTCGTGATCCGCCCGTCTCGGCCTCCCAAAGTGCTGGGATTACAGGCTTGAGCCACCGCGCCCGGCCAGGACATGTTCTTAACCAGGTACTAGGGGCTGCGCTCTGAAGCTGTGGGGCTGGGTAAGAACTCAGAGCTAACTGGGAAACTGCTCAAGAAGGGAAATCAATGGAGAAAAATGGCTGAGGAATAGTCCCCCAACTTCAATTACATCATCTGTGACTGAGACATGGGCTGAGTGCTGGGAACAGCCTGAGGACCAGCAGCCCACAGAGGAAGGCAGCTGTGGCAGGGAGGTGCTCACCCGCCCTCTTGGCGCTGAGGGAGCCATCACGGTGGATGATGATGTCACTGCTGCCCAGCATCAGGAGGCTCTGGCCCGACAGGATACTGCCCAGCAGGTCAGGCACTGGCTCCTCCTCCAAGTCTGGCTCTGGCACCGCAGCAGGGAGATGCCTCCTGTGGGCACAGACCCAAGGCCCTGCCATCACTGCCTCCCACAGCCTGAGGACCGGCACCCAGGCAGAGCCCTGCAGCAGGCAGGAGCCGGGAAGAGTGGGGCTGGGCGGGGCCTGCGCCTCCCCCACAGTCCTGGCTCCGGCTGCTGTTCTAAGAGGTGCCCACCAGGGCCTCCCAGAGGGAGGGAGGGAGCCCCACCCTCCAGCTCTGGCTCCAGGGAAACCAGGTGTTTTTGGGAGAAGTCACCTCTGGTGCCTTTGCCACCCCCAACTCCACCAACGGGCGGGAGGGGGCAGACAAGCATCTTTACCTGTTCTGTTGGTTTTGGTCAATTTTTTTTTTTTGTTCTTGTGGCGAAACAAAAGAACTGGCCAAAAGGTGACCTCTGATAACAGCCTTATTCACCAGAGCCACTGCTCCTGCCCGAGGCGGTGTCCCTGTGCTGGTGGCTCTCAAGCCAGGGTGGGGGGCACAGGGGCCAACCTCGTGGAGCTGCAGCAACTCCAGTCCACGCTCACGGGCAGGCCGTGGCCTCTGACTCACGACAGGCTGCAGCACTGCCTCACGCCAAGAGCCGACTGATAAGCGTGACAGCTGAGGGGGAGTGCTGAGGCCACCCAGGGCCACCCTGGAACCCCCATCCGCTGCCCCACTGCTGCCCTCACCTCCCCAGAAGCCTTTGCTCTCACACACCTGGAAAGCCCCATGGAGACGGGCCTGGCCACGGGCTGGTGGGACTGCAGGGCTGACCGGGACAGAGCCCGTCTCTTGGCACTCAGAGGGGAAAGAGGGTTTGCAGAAAGTTCTTCACTGCTAGAGGGGAGGACACAGGCCAAAGGGAACAGGTGACTCCCAGCTCCCAGAACCCGCAGCCCAGGGAGACGGCACGGACGAGGATGGCCGAGCACTGGCCACGTGGCGGCACGTGTGATTCAGGCCCCGCCCAGACCTGTAAGTTCCACGCTGCCCACCCGCACTGAGTGTGGTGGTGGAGGAATGGTCACCCTCACTCACAAACACAAAACCTAACGCCTCCACATGCACCTCGGGTACCATGCCCACAGCCCCCAGAGAGAGGAGCGGGTGCCCAGGCAGGACCATCACCAGTTCGGTCACCTGTCGAAGGGGTCCAGCTCATAGGGGTCTCCAAACAGAGACAGAGATGCAGCTCCAATATCCGCTCTCAGCAGCCCCAAGGAGGGCTCCACTGGCTTCAACACTGATGGGATGCAGCTGCTGTGAACAGGCCTGCGTAGGCCCAGCGTCCGTGCAATTCGAGAGCGAGTGGTGGCTTCACTCTGAATCCAGTAACAACGAAAAAGATGAACAGAGAGATGGGGATGGCATCTACGAGGGCTCTGTGAATGCCATGTGAAGGCTTCATCAGCAACAGCGAACACTAGGGCGGGAAAACACTAAGCCAAAGTCAACAGGCTTCGCAGGCACTGATCACTGACAAGCACACCCAGCGCCGCACACATCGGCTGCGAAGCTCACTGCAGGTTATGAGAGGCTACCGGGGTGCTGCAGTGTCACCATCACGTGGTACTTAGCATTAAGTGAAAACTCACATAGAGGGAAAAAAAAAATTCAACTGATGGCTGACAGTAAAACCCCTCGAAGGCCGGGCGCGGTGGCTGACACCTGGAATCCCAGCGTTCTGCAGGCTGAGGCGGGCAGATCATTTGAGGCCAGCTTGAGACCAGCCTGGCCAACATGGCAAAACCATCTCTACTAAAAATACAAAAATCAGCCGGGCGTAGTGGCAGGTGCCTGTCATCCCAGCTACTCAGGAGGCTGAGGCAGCAGAATTGCTTGAACCTGGGAGGCAGAGGCTGCAGTGAGTAGAGATCGCACCACTGCACTCCAGCCTGGGTGACAGAGCAAGACTCCGTCTCGAAAACAAAAACACAAACCAAAAAAACCAAAAAACCCTTGAGAAGAAGACACAAATATAGATTTTAAGCGCTGTCATTCCTAAATTATGAAAACTCCTAAGAGTTACTAGCTATTTCCTTCTGATTCCAGGCACAGCGGACAGAGCAGCCTCCCGCTGTGGCTGGGACAGCACGGTCTGAAGGCAGGCGCCGCCCCTCCCGAGGGCAAGCACCCTCACTTGCCACCAGGCCCCAGGCAGGGGTCCCAGCACGCTGTCTGCAGGAGAAGAAAGAACCACAGCACTGGCGCGCAGGCCAGCCCAGGACAAAACGCTCGGGAGGACGTCCAGGAGTGTTCTGGGCACAGGGATGGGAGAGGTGGTTCCAACCCACGCTCAGGGCACCCTGCAAAGCAAAGGGAGAGCCCAGGGGACCAGAGAACTGGGAAACGGCAGGTCCTTATCCAACACCTGGTCATGGCTTTATCTTCTACTCACTCCAGGAATTCTGTCTGAATGAATAACCAGATGTTCAAATACTCCATTTAAAACTAAAATAAGGGGGCCAGATATGGTGGCTCACACCTGGAATCCCAGCACTTTGGGAGGCCAAGGCGGGCAGATCACCTGAGGTCGGGAGTTCAAGACCAGCCTGACCAACATGGAGAAACCCCATCTCTACTAAAAATACAAAATTAGCCGGGCGTGGTGGCGCATGCCTGTAATCCCAGCTATTTGGGAGGCTGAGACAGGAGAATTGCTTGAACTCAGGAGGCCGAGGTTGCAGTGAGCTGAGATCATACCACTGCACTCCAACCTGGGCAACAAGAGTGAAACTCTGTCTCAAAAACAAAAAAAACTAAAATATAGTTTTATATAAATGTGTACTATATAAGTTTATATTCACTAGGAAATGAATAATCATCTCGAGTATAAATTCACATAAAAATGCAGCAGACTTGGCGCTCACACCTGTAATCCCAGCACTTTTGGGAGGTCGAGGCAGGAGGATCGTTTGAGCCCAGGAGTTCAAGACCAGCTTGGGGAACATAGTGAGACCCCGTCTCTACCAAAAAAAAAAAAAAAAAAAATTAGCTGGGTGAGGTGGTGTGAGCCTGTGGTCCCAGCTACTTGAGAGGCTGACGGGGGAGGATCACCTTGGCCTGGGAGGTCAAGGCAGCTACAGTGAGCCAGGATCATGTCACTGCACTCCAGCCTGGGTAACAGAACCAGACTCTGTCTCCGCCCCAACCTAAAACAAACAAAAACACTTTTTGAGGCTGAGGTGGACAAACTGCTTAAGCCCAGGAGTTTAAGACCAGCCTGGGCAACATGGCGAACCCCTGTGTCTACAAAAAATACGAAAATTAGCTGGGCACGGTGGGCTGTCCCAGCTACTCAGGAAGGATCACCTGGGCCTGGGGAGGCCAAGACTGCAGTGAGCTGGGATTGCGCCATTGTACTTCAGCCTGGGCCACAGAGTGATACAGTCTCAAAAAACAAAACAAAGGCCGGGCACGGTGGCTCACGCCTGTAATCCCAGCAGTTTGGGGGGCCGAGGCGGACAGATCACAAGGTCAGGAGGTTCAAGACCAGCCTGACCAACATGGTGAAACCCTGTCTCTACTAAAAATACAAAAATTAGCTGGGCTTGGTGGCGCATGCGTATAATCCCAGCTACTCAAGAGGCTGAGGCAGGAGAATCGCTTGAACCCGGGAGGCGGAGGTTGCAGTGAGCCGAGATCGCACCACTGCACTCAAGCCCAGGGACAAAGCGAGACTCCATCTCAAAATACAAAAACAAATAAACAAACAAAAAGATTCAGCAAACACTTGAACAATGGCTGCAACTCAGTTTTTGTTTTGTTTTGTTTTTTTGAGGTAGACTTTTTCTCTCGTCTCCCAGGCTGGAGTGCAGTGGTGCCATCTCGGCTCACTGCAATCTCTGCCTCCTGGGGTTCAAGTGATTTTCCTGCCTCAGCCTCCTGAGGCTGGGACTACAGGTTCCTGCCACCACACCCGGCTAATTTTTAGTCTTTTTGGTCGAGATGGGGTTTTAGCATGTTGGCCAGGCTGGTCTTGAACTCCTGACCTCAGGTGATCTGTCTGCCTCGGCCCCCTCAAAGTGCTGGGATCACAGGCGTGAGCCACTGCACCCAGCCGCAATTCAAGTTTTTATATATTAAGGTGTTTTAAATATGCAGTCCGAGGTTATGCATTTAGTCCCGGTTTGAGCATCACAAACATGCACACAAATGACACACCCCCCTCTGCCCCATAAACACAGACAATAATTAGGGATCAACTAAAAATAAATATTAAATGTCTGGTCCATGATTTCGGATGAAAGGGGCCTGGGACAACGAAGGCCACGATGTAGACCAAGGAGGCCGCCCCCAGGGCCCAGCGAGCGTGGGTCAGAGGAGGTGGACGGGGCCTGTCAGACACGGCTTGTGTCACTCCTCAAAGCCAGGCTGGCCAGGTCTGCCTGAAACCCACAACTGCTCCCAGGGGCCTCTGCCAGAGGGGCTTGCACTGGCCTGGCTCACACCGGGCTCCCCGACCAGCGGATGGATGGCTTCAGGAAGGTTCCTGGGGGGCACACGACCAGCCCTCAGCCCCTCCGTGTGCCTTAGGAAACAGCTGGCCTCAAGCCCATCTTCAGTCTGTGTTACAGAAACGTTCATTTCCATCAGCAAATCGCTGAGTAAATACAGAGAAGCAGTGACGATGACGATCCCTGCTCCGTAACCGCGAGGGTGCTGAGGCCGGCGGAGGCTCAGGCGCTGCCACCCAACGCTCACCTTTACCTTCTTCCCTTTTCTCTTCTTCACTCGATGTTGGCGTTTCTTAGATCTTGTCGCTGAGCCCTTACTTTTTGCGGATGGTCCGGACGGGGTTTTCTTTCTTCCCGGCACTTTCTTCCGTCTTCCTAAGGAGAAGAGGTTGAAGTCTGTGCTTCTCTGTGCTGGGCCCTCCCCACCCTATTCCTGCGAGTCCAGCCCAGAGGACGGAGCCCAGGAGCCGGCACAGCAGGACCACACGCACTGCCTTGCATTTTTTTTTTTTTCTTTTTTTTGAGACAGGCTTTTGCTCTGTCACGCAGGCTGGAGTGCAGTGGCATGATCTCAGCTCACAGCAGGCTCAAACTCCTGGGCTCAAGTGATTCTCCTGCCTCAGCCTCCCAAGCAGCTTGAACTACGGGCATGCACCACCGTGCCCAGCTCATTGTCTTTATAGATAGGGCTCACCATGTCGCCCAAGCTGGTCTCTGGGCTCCAGCAATCCTCCTGCCTCAGCCTCCTAAAGAGCTAGGATTACAGGTGTGAGCCACTGCCCCTGCCCAGATTTTTTTTTTTTTTTTGACACGGAGCCTTGCTCTGTCACCAAGGCTGAAGTACACTGGTGTGATCTTGGCTCACTGCAACCTCTGCCTCTCGGGTTCAAGCGATTCTCCTGCCTCAGCCTCCTGAGTACCTGGGATTACAGGCGCCCGCCACCACACCCGGCTAATTTTTGTATTTTTTTTTTTTTGGAGACGGAGTCTCACTCTGTCGCCCAGGCTGGAGTGCAGTGGCGCAATCTCAGCTCACTGCAAGCTCCACCTCCCAGGTTCATGCCATTCTCCTGCCTCAGCCTCTTGAGTAGGTGGGACTACAGGTGCCCGCCACCATGTCTAGCTAATTTTTTGTATTTTTAGTAGAGATGGGGTTTCACCGTGTTAGCCAGGATTGTCTAAATCTTCTGACCTCGTGATCCACCCACCTTGGCCTCCCAAAGTGCTGGGATTACAGGCGCGAGCCACTGCGCCCGGCCCTAAAGTTTTTTAAAAAGAGAAATAAACCATATATTTGTATATATATTTTTGGAGACAAAGACTCACTCTCTCAACCAGGCTGGACTGCAGTGGCGCCATCTCAAACTCCTGGCCTCAAGCTATCCCACCTGCCCCAGCCTCCCAGAGTGCTGGGATTACAGGCTACTCAGGAGGCTGAGGCACCACAACTGCTTGAGCCTGGGAGGCAGAGGTTGCAGTGAGCTGAGATCACGCCACTGCACTCCAGCCTGGGCAAGATGAAATCCTGTCTCAATAAAAAAAGGAATAAAAATAACATGTTCCTACTGGGGGGAGAGACAGAAAATGAGCAGCATCTAAGAACAGAGCCTGACCTCCCTGAGTGTACCATTAAATATCTTACATAATTATGAAGCAGGGCCGGGCACCATGGCTCACACTCATAATCCCAGCACTTTGGGAGGCCAAGGCAGGTGGATTGCTTGGGGCCAAGAGTTCAAGACCAGCCTGGCCAACAAGGTAAAACCTTGTCTCTACGAAAATAATAAAAATTAGCCGGGCATGGTGGTGGTGCACCTGTAGTCCCAGCTACTCAGGAGGCTGAGGGAGGAGAATCACTTGAACTGGGGAGGTGGAGGTTGCAGTGAGCTGAGATCCCACCACTGCACTCCAGCTCCACAGTGAGACTCTCTCTCAAAAAAAAAAAAAAAGAAAAAAGAGAGAAACTATGAAAGAAAACTAAATTAGAAAAAAGCACACAGTGACAATGGAAAGTAAAATGATACAAACTATAGCTGTGCCCCTTGGTACAAACACCAGAGAAGAACTCTCCTGAGAGACTTTAACACAAATGAACTCGCTGCACATCTGTAGTGACATAAAGATTAAAAAATGTTTAACCGCAAAAACACCCAGCATTTCAGTCCAAATTCATCTTCCTGGGGTGTTTGACAAGGTGCAGTCGACGGCTCTCCCCAGGAGCTGCCCGTTAGTTTTAAGGGAGAATTAGTCACCTCACAGTGGACGTCTGAGAACCAAGTAATTGAAGTTAACCAGCACTGGGACAAAATTACCAAAACTCACAGAAAAGGACTGAAAAACCTGAACAGGGCAGAAGCAAGACAAGACGCAAAATCACTCATCTCAACTCAGCCCCCACAGAAAAGCCCAGGCCCAGATGGCTTCAGAGCATATTGAGACAAATGTTTACAGCAAAAATAACAAGACTGCTTCCATAAACCTCAGGAAGCAATCCTTCCAGAAAGCAGAGGGGAACAATTTGGGAAGGCTGGCACCATCCTGGTAACGCCAGAGGCAGTGTGGTCACAGATCGGCACGTCAAACCTACACCGTGTAGTGTTTTCAGCTGAGAAGATTAAGTTGCAGACAGAAGAAACGGAAATGCCCACAGCCCTGGCCTTGAGGGAAGCAGCGAGTGGGCGTGGGTCCCAGCGCGTGGCTGGCGGGAGAGTCCATCCCGCGAGGCTTACTTGTCCTCCTCTTCCGTCGGGCGGGAGTGCGCGGCGTCAGGGGGCGCTGATACACGGCGGTGCTCAGGCCAGTAGCCACGGCCTCGATGGCTTCGTCCAGCAGGGAAGACCCAAGGCGTCCTGGTGTGTGCTACAGGCAAAGGGGCGGTGCCGTCAGGTGCCCTTGGGGCCTCAGCCGGGCCAGCGCAGACCCCAACTGGAGCCCAGAGCACAGCCCGCAATGGCAGCCAGAGAAGCAGGACAGCCTCCCCACCCGCCACCCACAGCAGCCACGGCCCGGCCTTCCTCTCCCTTGCCAGACAGGTTGCCCAGCACTCCCACGGGGGCAAGGCCCGGACAGCCTAGGACGGGTCTGGGGGGCAAGCTCAGGGCCAGAATGGAGGGCGAGGACAGGCAGACACCAAGGACAGTGGAGTTCTTGGTGGAGGAAGAAGGACACAGGGCGGAGCTCAGAGCAGAGCCCATGGCAAGCCCTGAGAGCTGGGCTCCTGCACAGGTGTGGGGGCGGTACGCAGCAGGGACAAGGCAAGGGGCAGGCAGGTGGGGGACAGACAGCATCCCAGGGGCACAGGGGAGAGCACCAGTCACTGTGGTGGGTGCGGCACAGGTGCTGGGCAGGGCACTGGAGAGGGACAGCCCCCACTCCACCAAGGCTTCTCAGTCCCCTCCAAATTCAGCGTTAGGCTTGCCAAGGGCACACACCAGATGCCCACAGCCCAGACCCTCCTGCTTGTCCAATGCCCAGAGAAAGGCTGCTGTGAGGACGGAGGCCGCAGGGAGCACCTGAAACTGAGCACCAGGTCCAGCGCAAGAGGAAGGCGCTCACAGGCGCCTGGAGGGAGTGGTGCTGGCACGTGGCCTGGGGAACAAGGGGGTTTCCTAGAGCCCCCACCCCCAGGGCCAGGCTCCATTTGCCCCTCAGCACCTGGCTCCAGCTGCTTGGAGAGGCAGCCTCACCTTGGGCCGCTGGGCTCACCCCGGGGTGCACTCACCTGCTCCCCTTAGCAGGCCGAGGAACACAAGCCACGGGGGCCAGGCAGACCCCACAGTGCCAACGACGCCTCTCCCAGCCACCCGGGCCGCTGAGACCACACTGGGCAGCTGGGGCTCTGGGACAGGCGTTGGGGCCGGGCCACCCACCCAGGCCGCTGAGACCACTCTGGGCAGGCATCAGGGCTGGGCCACCCACCTGGACCCTCCTGGCCGTGGAGATCCGGTTCCGGTTCACGGTTGCTCTGACTCTCTCACTCTGCCGCGTCCTGGCGATCACCCGGGTCCTACCTGCTCGAGGCCGAAGCCTGCTGGTGGTGGGCACCACATCGGCCAAGAGCAGGGAGACCTCCTCCTCACTCACGGGACCCGCATCTGGGAAGAATCACCAGGGCTGATGTGCCACACTCACAGGCCACACACCTTCCCCAGCGGCTCCCCCCGTGGCTACCGGCCACACAGCAGCCCTGGCTTAGGCTGACCTGTGCACGGGACACAGGGCTGCTCATGGAGCCTGGTGCTTCTACCACTGAGGACCGGAACCCCCCAGCCAATGGACCCCACACACAGCCCTGAGAAGACGAGCCTGAGACAGCCCGAGACGTCTTCCCCACGCGGCAGCTGACCCTAACCCTGGGGCCGCAGAGCAGACGGTGAGAAGGCCCATGCGCGCCTTGAGATGGGAGCAGCGTCCTCACCAGCGGCAAGGACAACGCCAGGGGCAGCACATTCCGGGCAGAACCACTCGTCCACCGGCACCTCCTGGAGAGGGGGGTCCAGGCATTCCATGTGGTACCTGCAGGAGAGAGCAGGCCCAGAGCAGAGCGTCCGGGTGCTGCTCACAGCTTTCCCAAACCTCCTCCAGTGAGGGGACCACACAGCAGGCCTCCAACAGCACCCAAGTCTGTGACGCATTCCGTTAGGGGCTGACCTGCGTCCCCCAACAGTTCCTAGGAAGCCCTAACCCCCAATGTGACAGCAGCTGGAGATGGAACCTTTAAGGGGGTAATTCAGGCTGAACAAGGCTGCAGGATTGGTGTCCTCAGAGGAGGGAAGGCCAGGGGAGGACACAGCGGGGAGGCGGCCGTCTGTGAGAAGGAAGAAGGGCCTCCCCAGGAACCAGGCCTGCTGCTATCTCAGACGTCCAGCTTCCAAAACCGAGAAAAGGAAGACCTGTGGTTTACGCTGCCCAGCCTGTAGTATCCTGACAGCAGCTGAGCCGACCACGACGCCCACCCAGAGGCCGACAGTGGCTCAGGCTGAGCTCCTGCGGTAGGTGCTGCCTCTGGGGGCCCTTCCCAGAGAGGCTCGTCTCACCCACCCGCACTCACGGGGTTTCAAACATCGCGCCTCACACCAAGCCAGTGAAGGAGGAGAAGGTTTCTTTGCTGAAAGGAAACTATATCTTAATTGTTTCTATCAAGCCTTGTAGGAAAGTAGTTTGGGAAGTGCTGCCACTGGTATGAGGTATCTGTGCCCCTCCAAGCAGCCGAGGCTCGGGAGTCTGTGCCGAGATCCTTGAAACTTCACCCCAAAGACCCCAGACAGCCCTGACTACGGCAAAAACAATCAAAGGAAGGGAGTCAAGTTGATGGTGTCCCTGAAAATTGAGCCTGAATTCAACTGAGCTTAACTACCACTTACTAACCACAGTGCTGAACTGTTCTAGGATCTAAGATACGAGTTAAACAAAAGTAAACCCATTCCCCCAAGAATCCTGCACCTAGGGCCGGGGGCGGTGGCTCAAGCCTGTAATCCCAGCACTTTGGGAGGCAGAGGCAGGCCGGATCGCGAGGAGTCAGAGGAGGTCAGAGACCATCCTGGCCTGACCAGGTGAAACCCGTCTCTACTAAAAACAGGCAGGGCCGAGTGAGAGCCTGTAGTCAGCTACTTTCGGAGGCTGAGGCAGGAGAATGGCATGAACCGGGAGGCCGGGCCACAGTGAGTAGAATCATGCCACTGCACTCCAGCCCTAGGCGAGCAAGAGCTTTTTGAGACTCTGTCTCAAAAATGAAAACTGTACCTGTGGCACGAGTAGCGTGGCTCACGCCTGTAATCCCAGCACTTTGGGAGGCCCGGTGAGGAAGCGGATCCTAAGATCTGGGAAGATCCCGAACCACAGTGAAACCCGTCTCTACTAAAATACAAAAAATTAGCCACGAGCTGTGATGAGTGAAACCTGTAAGTCGCTCTCAGGAGGCTGAGAGCGGGAGAATGCGTGAACCGGGTAGACTTTACAGTGAGCGAGATCAGCCTGCGCACTCCAGCCTAGGCGACAGCAGAACAAATCATGCCTTCATGTATTATCAGTGTATCTATATAGATAGCCTTAAGTTTTGCGGGGTTTTTTGAGTCTCTCTGGAGTGCAGAGGCACAATCTTGGCTGCAGCCTCCGCCTCCCAGGATTCAAGATGTTCTAGTGCCTCAAGCCTCTCAAAGATCAAGGGTTACAGTGCCACCGCCTGGCTGTTTTGTATTTTTAGTAGAGGGTGGGGTTTAGCCATGTTGGCCAGGCTGGTCTCGAGAACTCCTGACTCGTCCGCCCACCTCGACTGCCTGTCTGATCCCATTTGACATGAGGGTGGAGTAACTTTGAAGCGTGTGATTTTTAAGAAAATTTAGCAGACTGGGCGGGTCATTGGCTCATGCCTGTAATCCCAGCACTTTGGGAGGCAGAGGTGGGATCACGAGGTCAGGAGATGGGACCATCTTGGCTAACATGAGTGAAACCCGTCTCTACTAAAAATACAAAAACTGGCAGTGGTGGCTGAGCATCCTGTAGTCTCAGCTACTTGGGAGGCTGAGGCGGAGAATGGCGTGAACCGAGGGAGGTGAGGAGCTTGCAGTGAGCGAGATCAGCACCGCTCCAGCCTGGGAGCACAGGGGAGACTCCTGTCTCAAAAAAAAAAAAAACAAAAACAAAACAAAAAATTAGCGAGTGGTGGCGCCTGTAGTCCCAGCTACTCCTGAAGGCCAGGAGATTGGCGTGAACTTTCCACAGGAGGTAGAGCTTGCAGTGAGCCAAGATCGCGCCACTGCACTCCAGCCCGGGCGACAGAGCGAGACTCTGTCTCAAAAAAAAAAAAAAAAAAAAATTAGCAGACTGCAAACAGTAACAGCATGGAAATGTTTAGAAGTATGACAATCATTATATTGATCAGTTTTAATGTTTTATATCCATCAGGGTTTTTATATACTTGCCTTGTTTTATCCGCCAAGTAATTCAAGTAGTGTAGGTAGAAAGAAAATCAACATATTGAATTTGTAAAGGTCACTTATAATAAAAAATTTTAATTAAGTTTTTTTTTCTTTTTTTTTTCTGAGACAGAGTCGTGCTCTGTTGCCCAGGTTGGAGTGCAGTGGCCGGATCTCAGCTCACTGTAAGCTCCGCCTCCTGGGTTTACGCCATTCTCCTGCCTCAGCCTCCCAAGTAGCTGGGACTACAGGCGCCTGCCACCTCGCCCAGCTAGTTTTTTTTTGTATTTCTTAGTAGAGACGGGGTTTCACCGTGTTAGCCAGGATAGTCTCGATCTCCTGACCTCGTGATCCGCCCATCTCGGCCTCCCAAAGTGCTGGGATTACAGGCTTGAGCCACCGCGCCCGGCCTTAAATTTTAAACATCCCCAAGAGCCTTGTTAGAAGTTACTACAACTAGGTTGGGCACAGTGGCTCACGCCTTTAATCTCAGCACTTTGGGAGGTCGAGGTGGGCGGATCACTGGAGCCCAGGAGTTCAAGATCAGCCTGGCCAACATGGCAAAACCCCGTCTCTACTAAAAATACAAAAATTAGCTGGCTGTGGTGGCACATGCCTGTAATCCCAGCTACTGAGGAGGCTGAGGCAGGAGAGCCACTTGAAGCTTGAACCAAGGCTGCAGCGACTCACTGCAGAGGTTGCAGGGAGCCGAGATGGTGCCCCTGCACTCCAGCCTGGGTGACAGACCAAGACTCTACCTCGAAAAAAATACGTAAATGAGTAAAATAAAAGCTAACATGAAAACTAGGCTTTGTGCCTGAAAACCGACAGCCTCATCTGGCCTACCAGCTGCCCTCCAGCCACTAGAAGATTCACGGCCCCGGCCTGCAATGAGGGCCTTGCCCAGGATGGTGCCCATGGCAGCCAGGACCAGGTCTCTCCTATCACACCATGGCCTCTCGGGCCGTGTCCAGCGATTCCAGGCCAGCCCAGGCCCTTCCTTCACATGCCCAGAGTGGCCACAGCCACAGGTAAAGAGGACTAGTGTTACACACGGGCAGGGAGCGCTAAGCCACCCCTCCACCTCTTTTTTTTTATTTTTAAGCATTCTGCGCTTGACCGGGCGCGGTGGCTCATGCCTGTAATCCCAGCACTCTGGGAGGCCGAGGCGGGTGGATCTCCTGAGGTCAGGAGTTCAAGACCAGCCTGACCAACATGGAGAAACCCCGTCTCTCCTAAAAATACAAAATTAGCCAGGCATGGTGGCGCATGCCTGTAATCCCAGCTACTCGGGAGGCTGAGGCAGGAGAATCACTTGAACCTGGGAGGCGGAGGTTGTGGTGAGCCGAGATCACGCCATTGCACTCCAGCCTGGGCAAAAAGAGCGAAACTCCGTCTCAAACAACAACAACAAAAAAAGCATTCTGCGTATATTCGAGGAGTAACTCAGTAATCAACAGCCAATAAGCACTGTGCCCAGGGCTGCAGTGACCAGGCTCCTGGGATACTCAAGGCAGCAGCCCTGCCCTTCAGACTTGCGGCACCAGCTCAGCACATGCCGGGACAGTTGGCAGCAGATGCTCCCAGGAACTCCAAGGAGGTGAAGACCATCAGGGGAGAGCACTCAGGAAACTGTCACAAAACGTGGATTTAGGCTCAGACTCGTAAGAAAGGAGGGAAGGCAAGATGTTTGCGAATATGAGCAGAGGCATGGCCGTTCCCTGGCTGCTGAGAGCAGAGGGCAGGACCAAGCAGGGGCTGGGACCTGGAGGGGCCGGTGGAGCACACTGCAAGGCCCCTACACTCCCACAGGCCACAAGGAGGGCGAACTGATGATGAGACAAACGTGGTGGCGGCCTGCAGGACCCCCGAGGAGGCCCCTGCAGTGTCTGCGAAAGGATAGCCAGCGATTCCTGCACCAACAGCAGCGTGAGTGGAGCAGAGGCCTGGGTATGTGGCTAAGAACGAGGTGACAGGTGGGGGCACAAGCGGCTGTGGTCAAGGGCGAGTCAAAGCTGGGATGACCAGGACCACATGCCACGGAGCAAAGGCCTTCACCAGGAGTCTGCCCTCTGTGCGGCTCCAGCCACAGCACGTCCAGGCCTCCTGGCTCTGGCTGTTTCGTAGTCCAAACCCCGACCCAGCTACTTTCCGCCCAAGAGAAGGCTCCAGATAGAGCAGCCTCACTGGTTCTTTCAACAAGGGAAAGATTTCCAGAATCCTCTCGCCATAATTTCATGCAGAAAAATTATTCAAATCAACAGGGAGAGCCCCTCGCAGGAGGCTAATGGGGAAGGAGGGACCTGCCTACAGCCAACGAGACAAAGCAGGGATATGGAGACAAGTGTCACAGGCTCCCGGGAAGCCAGGGCCACGCAGGGCCAGAGCAGGCGCTCAGCTGTGCCAGGGAGAGCAGCAGGTGCAGTGTAACTGGATGCGCACCCAAGGGGTAAGGAGGAGCAGGGTGAAAGGTGAGGGACCAAGGCAGCCAGGATGATGGACGCAGGCAGAGCCACTCCTCCCCCACAGAAAGGCCAGGACCAGGACACATCCCACCCTCTGGCTGGCCAGCCCCACAGCCTCCTGTCTGGCTGTTTTCTTTTTTGTCTTGATGTATTACCTGCATTTCTGTGAGTAGCCGCAGAATGTTTTTTGGGGAAAGATGGAGGTGTAAATGGGTGTAATAGGAAGGCCTGCAGGTGTCAATGGTCCGCAGGACTGAACCGCGCTGCTGAGGGTGGTGAGCTCAGCTCCAGGTGCTGGGACTCAGACTTCACAGAGGGAGGAGGTTCTGCGTCCCTCCTGCCCCTGGCCCACCTCGCACGCAGCAGGGCACGTGTGCCAGTCCCAAGCGTCCCTTACCCCGCATCGCAGCCATCACAGAGCAAGAGCCTGTCCTCGCGGTCACTCCTGCCGCACACCTCACAGAAGGTGGGGTCCTCCTCCTCTTCCTCACTCGCTTTGGTGTTCTCCACTGGGATCTAGGACAGAACCAGCGGTCACACACCACATGGGACCCAGACTCCCCACGGTCAATTCCCATCACGATACACAGTTAATCCAGAATCGATCGATCGGCTTCAGATTCCTAAGTGGGCTCCACAGGCCCAGAGGGTCTCCCTCAACGTGCACACAAGAATTTTTATGTTTTCTACCATCTCAGGGTGGTGATCTAAGAGGAAAATATTCAACAGAAAGCAAAGTATGATGCATGGAAAGGAGCGGGTAAGCCCTGTGGCCCCTAAGTGGAGTCATCAAGCAAGGCAAGGCAGCAGGTGCCGGACTGCCACGTAAGAGCAAGGTCTGCCTCTTAAAAAAAAAAAAAATTAGCTGGGCGTGGTGGTGGCAGGCGCCTGTAGTCCCAGCTACTTGGGAGGCTGAGGCAGGAGAATGGCGTGAACCTGCAGTGAGCCAAGACTGTGCCACTGCACTCCAGCCTGGGCAACAGAGCAAGATTCGGTCTCCAAAAAAAAAAGCGGGGCACAGTGGCTCACGCCTGTAATCCCAGCACTTTGGGAGGCTGAGGCAGGAGGACGGCTTGAGCCTAGGAGTTCGAGTCCCACCTGGACAACACAGTGAGACCTCATCTCCACTTGAACAAAAAAAAAATAGCCAGGTGTGGTGGTGAACGCCTGTGGACCCAGCTACTCAGGAGGCTGAGGCAGGAGAGGATGGCTTGAAACCAGGAAGCTGAGGCTGTAATAAGCTGTGATTGTGCCACTGCGCCCCAGCCTGGGTGAAAGAGCAAGACGGTGTCTCAAAAATAAAATAAAGAGCTCTGAGCAGACGGGCCAGAGAGCTGCTCCCCGATGTGATGGGTACAGGGCTGGGGTCGAAGGGACATCCCAGGAGCTGGCAACATCTCTGCCTCTCACCCCCAACCCGGACCCCAAACCCCCCAGACAGGGCACAACTCAAGCTCCAGGTTTCCTGCTCAGGGCCACAAGGGGCACTTGAGTTGACTGCCATGAAGCATTTAACCAACACTCATTTCAGGAGAGCAAGCCCCCTTTGGAAAGCACGCTGTCCCACAGGGCAGGGACGTGAGCACGCCTGGGGTCTCCACAGCAGCATCCACACTCACCTTCCTTAAGATTTTACCACCAAATTGAGCTCGAATACAAATGCTCTTAAAGAGAGTTCGATCAACTGGACAGGAATTGGCATTCTGTGAGAAATAGAAACGGGATGAGAATCTTATAAATCACTTTCACTTAGAGGTCAAAAATTTCTTTTACATTAAAAATCAAGTATCTCCGTGCTTCCGTGTGCCAGGTCCTCCACTAAGCTGCTGGCAACATGGCAGTGAAGGGACCACAGCGAGCCTCGCCTCCCTGCAGAGCTGCCAGCCCTGACGGGGGGAGGGAAGAGCAGCTCCATGAACGCGAAGCATCTGGTGACAATAAAGGGAGGACGGGGAGGCAGGGGGGCGGCATCGTGCACAGGCCCCTCTGCGGTGAGCCCTGTTCAAATCTTCTGCCAACTTTTCCAAAAGACTGTTGGACATTCACTAGTAAATTTTTAGAATTTCTTTTCATAGGCCGGGAGCAGGGGCTCACGCCTGTAATCCCAGCACTTTGGGAGGCTGAGGCAGGCGGATCACCTGAGGTCGGGAATTCGAGACCAGCCTCACCAACACGGAGAAACCCCATCTCTACTAAAAACACAAAATTAGCCAGGCGTGGTGGCGCATGCCTGTAACCCCAGCTACTCAGGAGGCTGAGTCAGGAGAATCGCTTGAACCCTGGAGACGGAGGTTGCAGTGAGCCAAGATGGTGCCATTGCACTTCAGCCTGGGCAACAAGAGCCAAACTCCATCTCAAAAAAAATTTCTTTTCATAGTGTGGATAACAGTCAGGTATGCGTGGCAAAAATTTTTTTGCCTTTATTAATAGTGTTCTGACCCACATAAAATCTTTAATTTTATACCATACATAAGAAAACACTGATTTTAACTGAATAATTCAATGGGCCCTGACAAATGCATGTCCTGCAGAGTCCCCACCCTGGTCTTCGGGCCCTTCCCTCTCCCACCTGGCTGTTTCTTCCTGTTGTCTCGGGGGTGGTCAGGTGCGTCCTCCCTGGGGTTTCTCAGGAGTGGAGTCACGGCATGGACTCCTGCTCACGGCATTCTGCCCTCCCTAGCACTGAAGAGACGCCACCACACAAACGGCTCATGTGTCCATTCCCCCGTGGTGCACATCGACGGACGTGTCTTTGTGTGGGTGCACTTCTGTTTCTCTCGGGTGAACACCCATGAATACGTATGCCTTTGAGGTTGTGCGTGTGACATCCCCCCTCTGGAGTCTGGGGCGCCATCCTCCCCAGCAGCACCTCCCGTGGTGGGACTGGGGTTCCCAGAGGAGCCCTGCTGCGGAGCCCCGCACCCTCACTGCCCGTGTGCAGACATTCTCTCCGGCTAGGCCCCGCATGCTCAGAGCCTGTTTGCAGACGCTGTCTCAGACTGTTTAGGAAGCCCCCCCTTTTCTTATCACAGAGCTGCCCGCGCCGTCCTTTCCAAGTTTCAGTTTTGCTTCTAATTCAAAATCTTGAATCCACCCAGCATCGTGTGTGTGCTGTGAGCAGCCCCCGCCTGATCGGTCCCACAGGCACTGCCTTCTCCCCAAGGATGTCCAGGTCTCTTTCAGGGCCCCTGCAAAACCCCTAGGACTGGTTTGCATTCCTGGACTGATTCCAGTTCAATCACTGTAGTTTTATAAACCATAATATCCAGTAGGCAATTTCTCCCCTTTTCAAAGCTATCTTGGCAATTCTTGGTGCCTTCCTGTCCTCATGTGCTGATTTCACAACACATCAAGCGCTCTGAACTCCTGCTGGGACGGACCGAATCAGCATCCCGCCCTCTCTATGGAGTACGACGTCTTGAAAGGGAAGGGGCCTTGCTTCCTTCAATCACAGCTGTGTTGGAAAAGCTCTTTGAATGTCTTAAACATCTCTTTATGACTTATTTCTAAATACAATGTTTAATCTTTATTAACCTTGTATCCAGCAATCTTGCTAAGCAGTATTCTAACAGTTTATTTGTAAGATTTCTTCTTTTTTTTTGAGACAGAGTCTCCCTCTGTTGCCCAGGCTGGAGTGCAGTGGTGCAATCTCAGCTCACTGCAACCTCCACCTCCCAGGTTCAAGCGATTCTCCTGCCTCAGCCTCTCGAGTAGCCGGGATTACAGGCATGTGGTACCACGCCCAGCTAATTTTTGTATTTTTAGTAGAGATGGGTTTCACCATGTTGGCCAGGATGGTCTCGATCTCTTGACCTCATGATCCAGCCACCTCAGCCTCCCAAAGTGCTGGGATTACATGCATGAGCCACTGTGCCCGGACTCATTTGTAAGATTTCTATACTGACAAACTTATTTGTAAATGCCCTCCCTCTCCTGCCCAATACTTATCTAATAAATGCCAGACAGAAAATACACAGCAAACACCATATCTTGTTCCTCAATTTAAATGAAAGCTTCACTTACCAAAAGAAAAATCTACAAAAAAATAAATGAAAAAAAGTGGCCGGGTGCAGTGGCTCTCACCTGTAATCCCAACACTTTGGGAGGCTGAGGTGGGCGGATCACCTGAGGTCGGGAGTTCAAGACCAGCCTGACCAACATGGTGAAACCCTGTCTCTACTAAAAATACAAAATTACCCTGGCGTGGTAGCAGGTGCTTGTAGTCCCCGCTACTCGGAAGGCTGAGGCAGGAGAATCACTTGAACCCGGAAGGTGGAGGCTGCAGTGAGCCGAGATCGCACCACTGTACTCCAGCCTAGGCAACAAGAGCGAAACCTCCCCCCACAAAAAAAAAGAAAAATCTGAGCCTAAATCTACTGTGGGCTGTGGACTCACCACAACAGAACAGGACTAGGAAGTACCAGAGCCAGACTTCGGGTGATGTCACAGCCTGCCCCCACCAGCAGCATTAGTAATGTCTGGGTCCTGCTTCAAACTAAGCACACGGGCAGTTTTCAGCTACTTGGGGAGACAGAACAGGAAGACCCAGTCACTGGGAATCCTGGGTGAGGTCATGGTCCTGAGAAGAGTCGGGGACAGCACAGGCTGCCGGTGCACCCGCAGGGAGGGGAGGGAGTCGAGAGGTGGCAGTGTCAGAGCTGAGCCCTGAGTACAGAGGTCAGGGACTCATCAGTCATCCTCGGACTGCAAGTTCTACTTTTTTGACATTTTTCACAATTAAGTATTCAGAAAGGGCGGGGGGAGCTGATTGCTTCTAAAGGTTCATTTTGAAATATAAAATACACTGCATGTTTACAGTAAACTCTCTTCACCTGTTTTAAGGACAGTCCCTTTTGATGCCAGTTATTGTGACTGAGTGCTGTATCCTACCGGTGTTTTTTCTTTTTTTTCTTTTTTTTTGAGACAGAGTCTCGCTGTGTCACCCAGGCTGGAGTGCAGTGGCCGGATCTCAGCTCATTGCAAGCTCCGCCTCCCGGGTTTTTGCGCCATTCTCCTGCCTCAGCCTCCCGAGTAGCTGGGACTACAGGCGCCCACCACCTCGCCCGGCTAGTTTTTTGTATTTTTTAGTAGAGACGGGGTTTCACCGTGTTAGCCAGGATGGTCTCGAACTCCTGACCTCGTGATCCGCCCGTCTCGGCCTCCCAAAGTGCTGGGATTACAGGCTTGAGCCACCGCGCCCGGCCTCTTTTTTTTTTTTTGAGACGGAGTCTCGCTCTGTCGCCCGGGCTGGAGTGCAGTGGCCGGATCTCAGCTCACTGCAAACTCTGCCTCCCGGGTTTACACCATTCTCCTGCCTCAGCCTCCCAAGTAGCTGGGACTACAGGCGCCCGCCACCTTGCCCAGCTAGTTTTTTGTACTTTTTCAGTAGAGACGGGGTTTCACCGTGTTAGTCAGGATAGTCTCGATCTGACCTCATGATCTGCCCGTCTCGGCCTCCCAAAGTGCTGGGATTACAGGCGTGAGCCACCGAGCCTGGCTACTACAGGTGTTTTCTGTATCAACTGAGAGAACCACCTGTCAAGGCAGCAAACCGCCCAAGCACCACAGCACACCTGCCTCTGGCTGGCAGGCCGAGATGGCCTCTAAGTCATCCAGGGTTTCTGCAGCTGGTCCCGAGAGATCCACAGCTGTCCTCTCTCCTGCCACTGACCGATATACCACAAACGCCTCACATGAGCTCACCCACACTCCCAAGAGCCATGATGCTCACAAAGCAAAGGCCAAGCCAGACTCAATCCTGTGGCTCCAGGGTCAGCCGCAGAGCAGAGAGCTAGAACCTCGCAAGAGGCTGACCACAGGCTGGGTCACCTATAAACCGGGAGGCTATCCTGAAGGGAGGAAGAACCCAACCAGAGGTGAACTCACCTTGGACCATTCGACAATGCAGTCCAGGCAGAAGTAATGGGCACAGTTCTCTGGCGTCCCCACGGCCTGGTCTCTGAATGTGTTGAGACAGATCGGGCAGCTCTCCGCATCATCATCAGAATTAAAAGAGCCGGCAGCTTCCAGTTTCCCCTGAGTACCCGCTACCTCCAGCAACGTCTCCCCATCGTCTTCAGAATCCTCGGAACCTGGAGAGAGAGGAAATGTTCCAACTGGTGCAAGCAGGACTGGCAGCGCGAACTGTGGCACTGGAGGCAAGCAGGCCAGGCTGCACTCCGGACACCAGGTCTGCAACGCAGAGCCCGCCTCCCCAGGGGCTCACATCCTGCCACTTATCTCTACGTGCACGCTCAGCATATCCACAACCCCAGGAGCCCTTCCCCACACCTAACCTGAAGCCTCGGGCGCCCTGCACCGAGGCGTGGGAAGTTGAGCGTCCTGAGTGCCAGATCAGCTCCTCTTAAGCTGAGCCTGGGGCTGAGGCAGACCTCGAGAGGCGCGGCAACCCTGGGGCCCAGCACAGGTCCCAGAGATCATCAGGTTCATTTCGGAGCCTCCAAGCAAGCCCCTCAGCGCAACAGCCCCCTGACAGCAGCCCCCGTTTCCAACGCCCCCTTCTCAAAGCCTGAGGACCATGAACCATCTGCCTGCAGACGGGACCTCCTTCTGAGGTCGCCCGTTCCTCTTCCCTGTGGGAGGCAGAGCACAGGCTCCTAACTGAGCCACTGACCACAACCATTCTGGTCAATTTGGAGCGGTTCTGAGGCTACACCCTGACCAGCAGCAGGAAAATGCTCTGAGTTCAACATGGCAGAGCCCACACGTGCACTGCTCTTTTCTTCCTACCAAACTCCACTGAAACAACGCTAAAGGAAACAGAACACAAGTTCACATGGGAAGAGGAGCAGACTCGGTATGGGTGGCAGGTTCCTCCTCAGCCCCGAGACTCTCCCGGTTGCACACATATGGGCAGGACCCTGCCAGCACTGGGGCATCACTCCCAGGACCCTGCTGTTATCCGGCAAAGGGAAAGGCACACCCAGAACAGGAATTTCCACTGTTGAGGAGGCTGGGAGAAGTGAGAGCTGCGAGGGAGGCAGCAGAAGAGTTTTAAGTTTTCATCTTTCATGTTAAGAGTTGAAGGCTAGGCTGGTAGGTGGCTCACATATAATCCCAGCACTTTGGGAGGCGAAGGCGGATCCCACAAGGTCAGGAGAGCTCGAGGCCTGTAGTCCCAGCTACAGGAGGCTGAGGCAGGAGAATGGGGAGCCGGGGCCCGAGGAGCTTGCAGTGAAGCTGAGATCGCTGCCACACTCCAGCCTGGAGTGACAGAGGCCGAGACTCTGTCTCAAAAAAAAAAAAGGTTGAAGGAACTGCTGGCTGGTGCCGGTGGCTCCGCCTGTAATCCCAGCACTTTGGGAGGCAGAGGCGGGCGGATCCGAGGTCAGGAGTCGGCACCATCCTGGCTGACCACAGTGGAAAGCGCCGTCTCTACTAAAAATAAAAATTGCCGGCGTGGTGGCTCAAGCCTGTAATCCCAGCACTGGCACTTGAGGCCAAGGAGGAGTGAATCAGCGAGGTCAGGGGGCTTGAGACCAGCCTACAGCCAGCATGGTAAGACCCATCTCTACAAAAAAAATACAAAAATAGCCGGTGTGGTGGTGTGTGCCTGTAATCCCTTTCGGAGGCTGAGCAGGAGAATCGCTTGAACCTGGGGGCCGGAGGTTACGTGAGCTAAGGCAGTGTCGCACTCCAGCCTGGGTGACAAAGACTCCATCTCAAAAATAAACAAATAAATAATAAAATACAAAAATCGGCTGGGCATGGTGCTGGCTGTAGTCCCAGCAGCTACTTTCGGAAGCTGAGGCAAAGATGAAGTGAACCCGGAGAGAGCAGAGCTTGCAGTTAGCTTCAGAGATGGAGTGCACTGCTGCACTCAGCCTGGGCAACGGCGAGACTCCATCTCAAAAAGAAAAAAGAGTTGAACTACTACCTCAAGCTGGAGGGCAGTGTAACAAGTGATTTCAACCAGGAAACACCAGGGTGGGAAAAGCAATGAGAACTAAAGAGTTCCTGGGGCCAGCGATCACGAGGCCTTGCTCATGGAATAACTCCCTCCTCAACATGTTTCTTCCCACCAGTTAGGGACCCACTGGCTACTTCTTCATGTTTAAAAACAGTCCTGGCCAGGCGTGGTTGGCTCCAGCCATCCCAGCACTTTGGGAGGCCAAGGCAGGCAGAATCCTGCCTGAGGTCAGGAGTTCGAGACCAGCCTGGTCAGCATGGTGAAACCCGTCTCTAATAAAACAAAAAAATTACCCAGTGCTGACATGCACCTGTAATCAGAGCTACTTGAGAGGCTGAGGCAGGAGAACTGCTTGAACCGGAGGGTGGAGGCTGCAGTGAGCCTAGATGTCACCTCCAGCCTGGGCAACCAAAATGACCGGTCTCAAAAAAAAAAAAAAAAAAAAAAGTTCCTGGAGAGGAATAAAAGGGGAGGGTGTTCACTAAAGAGTTCTGCAGACACTGGCTGCAACACCTCTCCGGTGCCTTCCCGTCCCTTTCCTTCAGAGGCTCCCAGCCCTTGGGCTCCGGTCTCTGTAAACCTTCTGTCTCTTCTGGCCCCAGCCCTGACCTCCCTGCCCTGCCCAGCCACCTCCCTGCCTCAGGTGGCAGCTTGTATTCTCAGAAGCCTGTCCCACCCAGGTCATGGACCTGTCCCTTTCAGAGCGCCCCACAGCTCTGGTGTCCTATGACCACATCCCCAGCTGCTGCTTGACACACTGTGTTTGCTGCTGGAAAGTGGCACTGTGAACACGATTAGAGGCCCTGCTGAGCTCCTGTCACCCTCACTCCAGCCCACAACCCAGGGTGTGGCATCCAATGTGCCCTCGGGATCTCAAGGACAGAGAGTCACCCCGGCGGCCCAGCTTTCAGCCCTGGCAATGCCAGAATCCGTGTGCAGACCTGCTACAGACAAACCAGAGCCCTAACCCAGCTGGGAGTAAGCAGAGGCCCCTTGGGACCTGGCGGACCAGCAGACCCACAAGAGCCGTCGTGCAGAGCCTAAGCATGTCAGACTCTGGAAGGACACGGCCAACACACACTGGCTCAGGCTGGCGGCACCATTCCTCACCAACAGTGCTCAAACAGAGGTTGCCTTTCGGGAACATTCCTAACCCTGATAGCCACAGGGTTATCTGAAGAAGACTGTGACACACAGATCACAGTAGCCACTTGAGGGAGTTCACGGGTTTCCAGTCAGTGATGTCAGTGGAAAGGCAAAGTCTGAGGGGCTGAGCTCAGCCTCCCTCTGGTCTGCAGTGGAGGCCGGGGCAGGGCAGGGGCAGGACCGGGGGCAGGGGTTGGGGCAGGCAGCCTCCTTGAGTGGCCTCACAGACTCTGCCTGCAGGAGGGTGGCAACAGCAGGCACAGGGAAGGAGAGTACCACCAGTGCACCCACAGGCATGCTCCCCTTTGTTTTGTTTGAGACAGCGTCTCGCTCCATCACCAGGCTGGAATGTAGCCCCTCAACTTCCTGGGCTCAAGGGTCCTCCCTCAGCCTCCTACGTAGCTGAGCCCATAGGCCTGGGCCACCACACCCAGCCAGACCTGCCCTTTAAAGCACTGTTCTCGAAAAGAATTTCAAAGGGTACATACAATCATCAATGTCATTAAATTGTGAGCTAATTTTTTTTTTCTTTTTTTTTTTTTTGAGACAGAGTTTCGTCCTGTTGCCCAGGCTGGAGTGTGGTGCTTACGATCTTTTTGGGGAGGCGGGTGCCACACGCCCAGGCCGGGTGCAGTGACCCGGATCTCAGCTCCTGCAAGCTCCGCCTCCCGGGTTCGTCATTCTCCTGCCTCAGCCTCCCGAGTAGCTGCTGGGACTACAGGCATCGCCAGCCCGGCCCCTGATTTTATTTTTTAGTAGAGGCGGGGGTTTGATGTTAGCCAGGATGGTCTCGATCTCTCCTGACCTAAGTGATCCGCCCGTCTCAGCCTCCCAAAGTGCTGGGATTACAGGCTTGAGCCACAGCCCGGCAAAGCCTGGACCTCTTAGGCTCAAGTGATCCTCAACCTCAGCCTGCGGTGAGTGGGGATTACAGGCACACACCACTGTGCCCAGCTAATTTTGTGAGGCGTTTTTTTGAGACAGAGTCTCGTTCTGTTGCCAGGCTAGAGTGCAGTGGCTGGCGATCTTGGCTCACTGCAAGCTCACATCCCGGGTTCGCATTCTCCTGCCTCAGCCTCCCGAGGCTTGGGACTACAGGTGCCGCCATCGCCCGGTTTTGTTTTAGTAGAGGCCGGGGTTTCACCGCACAGAGCAGCCCCCGCTTCACCCTCTCCTTCTCAAAGCCTGAGGACCATGCAGGAACCATCTGCCTGCAGATGGACTCTCCTTCATGTCGCCCGCCCTTCTTCCCTCCTCCTGTGGGAGGCAGCACTGCAGCTCCTAACTGACCACAACCATTCTGGTCAATTTGGGAGTGGTTCTGAGGCTGGGCACCCCTGACCAGTGCAGGAAATGCCTGGAGTTCAACATGGTAGAGCCCACACGCGCACTGCCTTTCTTCCTACCAAACTCCACTGAAACAACGCCAAAGGAAACAGAACACAAGTTCAGGTTAATGGGGAAGAGGAGCAGACTCTGCATGGGTGGTGTTAGTTCCTCCTCAGCCCCCGGCAGACTCTCCCCCGTTGCACACATGGGCAGGACCCTGCCAGGCACTGGGGCATCACCTCAGACCCCTGCTGTTATCCAAAGCAAAGGGAAAGGCACACACCCAGAACAGGAATTTCCCACTGTTGAGAGGCTGGGAGAAGTGAGAGCCATGAGGAGGCAGCAGAAGAGTTTTAAGTTTTCATCTTTCTCATGTTAAGAGTTGAAGAACTAGGGGCTGGGCTGGTGGCTCACTCCTGTAATCCAGCACTTTGGGAGGCCAGGCTATGATCACAAGGTCAGGAGATCAAGGCCTGTAGTCCCAGCTCACCCAGGAGGCTGAGGCAGGGGAGAATGGCGAACCCGGAGGCGAGTTTTTGCAGTGAGCTGAGATCGCCCCACTGGGCACTCCAGCCTGGTGATGAGCTTGGCACTCTGTCTCAAAAAGAGCTAGCAGACCACTGGTTTAAAGCAGTGGCTCACGCCTGTAATCCCAGCACTTTGGGAGACCGAGGCAGGCGGATCACGAGGTCAGGAGATCGAGACCATCCTGGCTGACACGGTGAAACGCCGTCTCTACTAAAAATACAAAAAATTGCCGGGCGTGGTGGCTCAAGCCTGTAATCCCAGCACTTTGTGAGGCCAAGGAGGGTAGATCGCGAGGTCAGGGGCTTGAGACCAGCCTGGCCAACATGGTAAGACCCATCTCTACAAAAAATACAAAAATAGCCGGGTGTGGTGGTGTGTGCCTGTAATCCCAGCTACTCGGGAGGCTGAGGCAGGAGAATCGCTTGAACCTGGGGAGCGGAGGTTGCAGTGAGCCTAGACGGTGCCATCGCACTCCAACCTGGGTGACAAAGACTCCATCTCAAAAATAAACAAATAAATAATAAAAATACAAAAAATCAGCTGGGCATGGTGGCGGCACCTGTAGTCCCAGCTACTCGGGAGGCTGAGGCAAGAGAATGGCGTGAACCCGGAAGGCAGAGCTTGCAGTTAGCTGAGATCGTGCTACTGCACTCCAGCCTGGGCAACAGAGCGAGACTCCATCTCAAAAAGAAAAAAAGAGTTGAAGAACTACTACCTCAAGCTGGAGAGGGCAGTGTAACAAGTGATTTCCAGCAGGAAACACCAGGGTGGGAAAAGCAATGAGAACTAAAGTTCCTGGGGCCAGCGATGCGGGCCTTGCCCATGGAATAACTCCCTCCTCAACATGTTTCCCACCAGTTAGGGACCCACTGGCTACTTCTTCATGTTTAAAAAACAGTCCTGGCCAGGCGTAGTGGCTCACGCATGTCATCCCAGCACTTTGGGAGGCCAAGGCAGGCAGATCACCTGAGGTCAGGAGTTCGAGACCAGCCTGGTCAACATGGTGAAACCCCGTCTCTAATAAAAACAAAAAAATTACCCAGGCGTGCTGACATGCACCTGTAATCCGAGCTACTTGAGAGGCTGAGGCAGGAGAACTGCTTGAACCCGGGAGGTGGAGGCTGCAGTGAGCCTAGATCGCGCCACTACACTCCAGCCTGGGCAACAAGAGCGAAATTCGGTCTCAAAAAAAAAAAAAAAAAAAAAAGTTCCTGGAGGAATAAAGAGGGGAGGGTGTTCACTAAAGTTCTGCAGACACTGGCTACACCAACACCTCTCCGGTGCCTTCCCGTCCCTTTCCTTCAGGGCGCTCAGCCCTTGGGGCTCCAGGTCTCTGTAAACCTTCTGTCTCTTCACAGCCCCCAGCCCTGACCTCCCTGCTGCCCCTGCCCAGCCACCTCCTCCTGCCCCTCAGGTGGCAGCTTGTATTCTCCAGAAGCCTGTCCCCACCCCAGGTCCATGGAGCCTGTCCCTTTCCCAGACGCCCCACAGCTCTCAGTGTCTATGACCCTGTCCCCCAGCTGCTGCTTGACACACTGTGTTTGCTGCTGGAAAGTGAGCGCAGACACGGTGGGGGCCCTGCTGAGGCTCCTGTCACCCTCACTCCAGCCCACAACCCAGGGTCGCTGGCATCCAATGTGCCCTCAGGATCTCAAGGACAGAGAGTCACCCCGACGGCCCACGCTTTCAGCCCTGGCAATGCCAGAATCCGTGTGCAGACCTGCTACAGACAAACCAGAGCCCTAACCCAGCGCTGGGAGTAAGCAGGGGAGCCCCCTTGGGACCTGCAGACCCAGCAGACCCACAAGAGCACGTCGCGTGCAGAGCTAAACATCGAACTCTGGAAGGACACGGCCAACACACACTGGCTCAGGCCATGAGCACCATTCCCTCACCAACAGTCTCAAACAGAAGGGTTACCTTTCCGGAACATTCTAACCCTGATAACCACAGGGTTATCCTGAAAGACTGTGACACACAGATCACAGTAGCCACTTGAGGACCACGGGTTTTCCAGTCCGAGGGTGATGTCAGTGGAAAGGCAAAATTCTGAGGCTGAGCTCAGCCTCCCTCTGAGGATGCCACCACAGTGGAGCCGGGGCAGGGTCGGGGCAGGGCAGGGGCAGGACCGGGGCAGGGTTGGGGCAAGGCCGCCTCCTTGGTGGCCTCACAGACTACGCACCACGGAGGGTGACAGCAACAGGCACAGGGAAGGAGGTACCACCAGTGCACCCCACAGACTTGTCTCCCCTTTGTTTTGTTTGAGACAGCGTCTCGCTCCATCACCCAGGCTGGAATGTAGCCTCAACTTCCTGGGCTCAAGGGTCCTCCCACCTCAGCCTCCTACGTAGCTGAGCCCATAGGCCTGGGCCACCACACCCAGCCCAGACCTGCCCTTTAAAGCACTGTTCTCCGAAAAGAATTTCAAGGGTACATACAATCATCAACCAATCGTAAGTGAGCTAATTTTTTTCTTTTTTTTTTTTTGAGACAGAGTTTCGTCCTGTTGCCCAGGCTGGAGTGTGGTGGCACGATCTTTTTTTTTTTTTTTTTTTTTTTAGGTGCCCAATCCCGCTACTGGGGGAAGCCAGAGGCAGGAGAATTTGCACTGGGAGGGGTAGGTTGCAGGAGCTGAGATTACCGTGACCCAGCCTGCAAAAAGCAATGGAGGCAAGACTCATCTGAAAAAGTAAAATTAGCTTGGGCGCGTGGTGGTGGGCACCATAATCCCACAACCCAGGAAGCTGAGGCAAAAGAATTGGGTTTGGAACTGGAGAGGGGGTGTCATGCAGTGAGTTGAGATCGCACCACCGCACCACCCAAGTAACTAGGCAAGGCAGAGTGAAAATTCCCCATATCCTGTAAAAAGTCACTGACCAGTGAATGCCAAAATAACACCTCCTGAGGAATTCCCCAAAATACCATATTAAAATAAAATGGTCATCCTTGGAGTTGAGGCAGGAGCTGGGTTTAATAGCGGGCACAAGAGGGGGCTCCCGTGTGACATGAGGGTGCTCTCCCCTGGCTAAGGTTGGCCAGTGTCGAGTCTTGTAGGCTCCTCTCTGACCACCAACCCAACCCCATCCACCAGGGTGTTGCTGAGTCCCCAGGTACCATAGAGCTGAGGAGGTAGCTGCACAGGAGGCCAGGCCCCACCTCGGCCTCCCGTGCCACTGCTCAAGGCACCTGGAACCCATCAGCCAGGGACTGCCCTTCCCACTCTGCAAAGGTCATAGTCACTGTAGTTTACAGACACCCTGCATGCTTGTTTGGGAATTCCAGGCTGCCTTTGGATTACTGCCCTCCCTTCTTCCAACACACAACAACACCAGGGTCTCAAACTTTGGTCCCAGATAAGGAATGAGATGCGTGCACGTGGTTCAGCATTTATCAAAAGTTATTTCTCTTTGAGCCTCTCCAGGCATCTGGGAGGGAAAGTTCTCCGATTCAGGGAGAGTGAGTCAGGAACTATGTGCAGTGCAGTCAGGCCCCTGCAGCACTGTTTCCCCACCAGTCCGGGCCCTCCATCCATGTCAAGTGAGCACGTTTTAACAGGCCACAGAAGCTGTGGGGCAGCTACAAAACAGGGGAAGTCTCTCATGGTTACAGGGCCTCCCTCGCATTGGAGCCTTCCAGCCTGCTCAACACACCACCGCGGGTTGCACATGTACCACAGCAGGTCTGGGGAAAAGTGGGAATAATGAACAGCCACTGGCTGGTCCAGACAACCTCCTGGACAACCTAATAGGTGTTGGCAGCTCAGAGAGACTATCTATCCATCTCCATCTAATGTCACAAAGAGAGCAGTGCAAACCCCAGATCTTTTTCTTTTCTTTTTGAGATGGAGTCTTAAGGCCAGCCTAGGTTGGAGGGGGCAAGGTTGGAGGTGTAATGATCTCGGCCTACCACAAGCTCCGCCTCCCAGGTTCACATACTCCATATCTTTCCTGGCTCCTCAGCCTCCCAAGTAGCTTGGGACTACAGGCGCCTGCCTATACTACGCCTCGGCTTTAATTTTTGTATTTTTCTAGGTAGAGACTTTTGGGAGCCACGGCCTTGTGTGGTTGTGCTTGCCAGGATGGTCCCCTCAAGGATCCACCTGGGCCCGCCCGCCTCCCAGAGGCCACTGGGATTTCATAGGCGGAGCCATACTGCACCCGCCAGCCAACCCTAGATCTCTTTGGCAAGGTGAGGCTTTCTTAAAATGCGCATCATAATGCTGAACCAGCAGCAACTGTCAATCCATGATCACCACCATCCGAAACAGAATAATCACCAGGGTGGGGGCGTATTTTGCCAAATCAGCATCACTGACTCAGCCTTCACCTGCTGCCCTAGCAAGGTGAAGACACCCGGGCTGATCCCTGCTCATGGGAGTCTGGTAGCCCTGTTGCTTTGGGTGGGACTCCAGCGAATTTTAAGCAGAGATGGCTCCCACATCCTGCAGTAGTATCTGGAATCTCACACGCCTGATGATACTAAATGTCCCACCCAGAGGGGACACCCCTTCCATTCCAGCAGAGCAGGAGGGGAGACACATACAAGGGCCACGTCACCCAGGGAGGTGACCTCTTCTCCATGGCAGGCGCATGCAGGTGTATCACATCACTCCAGAGGTACGGGGATTTCAGCCGTGAAAGCAGACAGGACCTTAACCCTTGTGCAAGAAGTTGTGTACCACCACCTCCAATGCCAACGATTCCCCAATAACTTCTCCTTGGACCAGCCTTAATAATATAATCTACCACCACCCAGCAATGTTTCACTTTTGTAGCAGCAGAAGTATGGGCGTGAAATGCAAAATCCTTCCTGTGGAGAAACATATATCTGAAGAGGGAGGATCTCTCTCACGTGAATCAGAGGAAATACTCAAGGAGAGACCCTCCCCAACACTAAAAGAGACATAAACAGAGAAAGGGCTTTGGGGGAGTCCTAGGTCCAATCCACTTCCTGGAGTGCAACTACTCTTGATGATGTATTTCACACAGAAAAGTAAAAATGACTAGGCCAGGCGCAAAGTTTCCACCAGCCTAAAGAATAACCGGTGCATTTTAAAGGGAGGTGGTGACGAGTCAGGTGTGTAGATTCAAGACCATCCTGGCTAACACGCAGTGAAACCCCACCCCTACTAAAATACACAAAAACTAGTCAAGGTAGGTACTGTAGTCCAGCCACCGAAGGAATGGAGGTGAGTCGGCTGAACCCGGGAGGTGGAGCCAGAGTGGAGGATCATGCCACCGGACCCAGCCCAAGCGCGACACAGCGAGACCTCTGCGTGCGAATCGCAGGCCAGCGCGGTCTGTCGTCATCCTACACACTTTTGGAGGCTATGACGGCAGATCGGCCCAAGCTTCCAGAGTGTCAACAGCCTAGTGAACAATGAACCTATCTCTACCAAAATACAAAATGAATCATGCAGGCGCGGCGCGCCTGAGTCCAGCCACTGTGGAGGCTGAGGTGTGAGAATTGCTTATGAATGGTGGTGGCTGGAGGTGCTGTAGTGAGCTGAGATCGCGCCACTACGCTTTCCCAGCCTCATGGTGATGAGCTGCGACTCCGTCTCCCTTTAAAAAGGCCGCGTGCCAGTGGCCTGCCTGTGGGTCCCAGTAGCATCTTGGGAGGCCGAGACGGCGATCGCTGGCGAGGGGTCACAGAGATCACATCCTGCTAACATCAGAAAACCCCAGTCTCACTATTAAAAATACAAAAATAGGCAGTCAAGCGCTGTGACATGGTCCATGCCTCCCCTGTATCCCAACTAACCACTGGAGGGAGGCTATGAGGCAGGAGAATGGCTTGAACTGGAGGCATGGATGCCAGAAGGGAGCTGAGATCCGGCCACTGCACTCCAGCCCAGGAGCTGAGACTCATCCAAAAAGGTCATGCTGTGGCTCAAGTTTGTAATCCCAGCATCTTTGGGAGGCCAAGAGGTGGATCACGGTGTCAGAGACTGATCCTGGGTGGCTACGGCCACACACAACACGTGAAACCCCGTCCCCTACTAAAATACAAAAATAAGCCGGGCGAGGTGGCTACGCTCAGTAGTCCCAGCTGTCTCAGGAGGCTGAGGTGGTGAGAATTGCTTTAAACTGGGAGGTGGAGCTTGCGAGTGAGCTGGGATCTGGCCACACACCGCACCCAGCCTGGAAGGCGTACAGAGCGCGACTCCGGGTCCCAAAAAGTGAATTAGCCGGGGTGTGGGAGGCCTGCCTGTATCCGGCTAACTTTGAGGCTGAGGCAGTGTGGATCACTTGAGCCTCCTAAGTGAAAGTGTTAGGCATTCAGCCTGGGCAACATGGAAAAACCCTGTTCTACAAAAATTTAAAACTGGGGCTAGGTGTGGTGGAAACCGCCTGTAGTCTCAGCTACTTGGGAGTCTGAGGTGCAAAGATCACTTCACTCCAGGAGGTTGAGGCTGCAGTGAGCCATAATATGTGAACAAATAGCTCCTGGCTTCTTCCTCAATGCAATGAGATTGAGGACCACCTCCAAGGGTTAGGAAGGGCGACAGGCAATGGCTGGGCCTGCCCCAGGGCTGCCAGAAGAGACCAGTGAGGCCATGTGGGGTTTGGCACATAGGAGCTCGCCAGAAATACCAGCTCAGGAAAGAGGCTGAACTCTGCGAGTCCGTGTACCTGTGGGGCTAAGTCCTGAGGCCTTTGAACTTTACCACAGCTGGTGAGGGAAGCCTCCATGGGCCTCTTACAATCCTCCACCACAGCAGCAGGAAGGTTCAGGTTATGTGAGACTGAACAACATCCTTTCCTGGGTATCCCACAACAGTAACTAGGGATTATTTTGCCAAAGACGAGAAAATAACCCAGGAAGTCTCTGCAGATACCCTCCAGCACAACCACCAGAAACAAGACATTTTGGGACCACCAAGAACCCTGCAGTCAGGATGCGGGTTAATGGGAGCCCCTAGTTTAGGACCTCCTGGTTGCACCAGCAGCCCCAACTCCACATCTTCCCTTCCCCATATCCACCTCTGCCGTGTCCCAGGCCACAGGCCAGGAAGCCATTTCCACAGAAAAGACCACAGCCCTTCCCAGCTGTTGGCCACCTTTGGCTGGGCTAGCAGAGCTCAGGTGGAGGGACCACTGTGGCTCTCCTGCTTAGATTCCAGATTTGGGGGATTAAAGGGGAAAAGAAAACCGGAAACGCTATTTCTCTCTCTCTTCGAATTCAGGGGAACCAACGCACTGGCAGTCCCAATTGTTACTGAGGAATGAAAAGGGCCTTTGGTGTCCGGGGTGCCTGCAATCCCTTTCCATGCCAGTCCCGGAACCTGAGTGCCCATCTCAGGCACTGAACAAGCCTGCAGCCAAGTCCAACATCTCAACTCAGGCCAACTTTTATTCTTGTATTCACCATTTGCTGTATCAGCTAGGAGACCTCCAAACTGTAAACTGCAATGATAGTCAAAAAGTCAGGTATGAACAAAGGTCTCCGCGGGCCTGAGATGAACACAGCGCTGCTGAGGGCCACGGCCAGGCTTGTCGTAGCCATGATGCTGAGGCGTCATCCATCCACTAGTACTCTGACTTAACATTCTTCCCATAAGAAAGAAAACCGGATGGTCCAGGAGAGAGGTCAAGTATGCCAACCCCGAAGTCAAACCTCAGCTCAGCTTCAGAGCCTGTCCAGTGACCACAGGCCACAATGTGGTTCACCCAGCTGACTGCTGTTCTGCTGCTGTCGAAACAAGTAAAGCGCGGAAACTCCAAAGAAGGGGTAACACAAGCAGCGTCAAAAAGAGCACGGTCGGAGTCGCGGCTGGCGCGGACCCGGCCGCCGGCTCTGCCCCTCCCCGACTGTGTGGCGTGGGCCAGTTACTTAGCCTTTCTGGGCTCCAATCCCCTCATCGGTAAAACGGGAACAATGCCTACTCCAGAGGGGCTGTTGTGAGAACTGCAAGAGTTAAGGAATAGGAAAACCGCCAGCCACACGGGCCTGTGGACATGCAGACAAGCCTCGAAGCCCATGAAGGCAACCACGCACAGAGGCTGGCAACAAGGCAGCGAAGTCACAGCGCTCTTCCAAACGCGGCAGGGCGGACTCGCAGGGGGCACGCGCGTGGGTGCCACGGGGCGAGGCAGGTGGGCTCCCGCCGCGTCCCCGCAAGCCCCGGACGTCCGCCCGCAGGCCACGGGCCTCCCAGTCTCTGCGGGGCCTCCCAGCGCGCGCGCCCGCCCGCCCTCCCGGCCCGCGGCCAGCGCGGAGCAGGCCTCGCCCCACGGTGCAGGCCGCAGACAAAGCGCGTGGCGCCCACAGGCGGCCCGCGGCCCGGAGGAGCAGGGACCCCAGGGCCGGCGCGGCCGCCGCACGTACCCGGAAACCTCGCGTCCCGCAGCCGCTCCTTAGGGCTGGCCGCCGCTGCCCGACCGAGAGTCGCTGCTAGGCCCGGCCCGGCCGCCGCCGCCGCCGTGCGCTCTTCGACCCGGAAGTGCACGGCGCCTCTTCCGGGCCCCTGCGTCCCGTCCCGCCCGTCACTGGAACCACTGGGACCAGAGCGGGAAATAAATGGCTGAAATGAGGAAGGTACCACTCCCTGCAGCCAGGGATCTTGAGGCGTTTAAACGGTTTCCCTTCCACCTTGGAAACACTGTTTAATGCAGGACTGCTGCCCGGAGAGATCAGTATCCTGGAAAAGCTCGTACTGTTTAACCCCCGACCGTGGGCTGGTCGAGGCCC